>NC_056523.1:244952873-244969846 GCF_019175285.1 Sceloporus undulatus
GATGATGATGATGATGATGATGATGATGATGATGATGATGATGAATGCTATTAGGGATGATATGTGGCTGAAAGACAGGTTTGGAGAGGGTGAGGATTCTAGAAACTTGATGTGCATGGGAGAAAATTATGTGAAAATAGCACTTTAAAAACAAACATTGGGGGATTCAAGTTGCTTCAAGAGTTGAGGTGACCTCAGAAGTGGGGTTCAGGGGCTGCTTCTGGCCCATGAGTTGCATTTACCCAACTTCTTTTCTAGTAGGCACAGAATAGTCTGTGGCAAGGGGGTTCAGAAAGAAGAGCTGGGGGCTGCCACTCCAGCCCTCAGGTACTTGTGGGTTCCTCACTCCATCTAATGGAAAAGCCAGACATGGCCACAGTAAGCCTTACTTCAGACACATGATCTACGTCTAAGCAGCCTTCAGTGTGGGCATTCTTTGCAAATATAACTAGAAACTAGACTAAAGTATTGGAGTATAGGACCCTTAATTGTACAACAACTTCATTGGTTCCTGCTTTGTTTTCAATACAAGATATTGACCTTGAATGGCAGTCACACAAATTAGCTCATTGGGTTGCAAATAAGAATATTGCAAATGATATGATGACGGTTTAGTTATATTATTATGATGATTGATTTAGTTATATTATTATAATATATAAAACATGAAAAATAGGATCAAGGATACATACCAGACTGTTCCAGCCTGAAGAGCAGCTGTAAATGTCAGCGCTTTATCAATGTCTTTGGTAAACACTGCAGCTGATAGGCCATAGTGAGTGTTGTTTGCTCTTTTGATGACTTCATCAATTGTTTTGAATTTCATAATCTGCTGGACTGGTCCAAATATCTGTTTCATACCAGAAGAAACAATAATTTGTGGGGCAAATATCAGTTTGAAAAAAACAATAAAATGGAAACTAATACTTTATTTACAACAGGGATGAGGCTTAATGCAACATGGAAGGCCATTTTTGTGGCCTTTCCAAGAGTTGATGAATCTCAATGACCAAAAGCTTTTGTAGGTTGGAAATGTTTTTTCCCCAACATTTTCCAAACTTTTTCCAATGCCATTAACCAAAATCTCCAGCATGTGCTATTGCCTATTTTGTTACATTTAAATCCAAATCATTTAAAAGGCTTCTGCAGGCCTTTAAGAAAACAACCACCAGGAATTGACCACTTTACATGTAGTTTGTACTTTCTAGGAAGAGCTTTCTTTCCAACACCTCACTCAGAAAATCTTATATATAGTTGGAAGCCAAATCCTGTGAAGAACAGTTGAGAGAGTAAGGGATAGACACTTTATAGGAAGTATAATGAGGATGGACAGTAGAGGGTACCGTATTTTGCGGCGTACAAGACGACTTTTTAACCCATGAAAATGTTCTTCAACGTTGGGGGTCGTCTTGTACGCTGGGTTAAGCCCCGGCTTGCTCCCACCTTCCCAGGCTCAGGCCTCCGCAGAGGCCAGGAGGGAGCTCTGCAGCTGGTGCGATCGCCGCTGGGATGCTCCCTCCTTCCAGGCCTCTGAGGAGGCCCTCCACAGGGACCTGGAAGGAGCACGTGGCCCCCGTGATTGCAGTCAGGCTGCTCCCTCCTTCCAGGCCTCTGAGTAGGCCGAGGCCTCCGCAGGGGCCTGGCAGGAGCACGTGGCCCCCCGCGATTGCCACGATCGCGGCTGGGCTGCTCCCCCCTTCCTGGCCTCTCAGGAGGCCAAGGCCTCCGCAGAGGCCTGGAAGGAGCGTGTGGCCTCCTGCAATCCCCACGATTGCAGCCGGGCTGCTCCCTCCTTGGATTTGGATGAGGGGTGGTCTTATACAGCGAGTATATCCCAAACTCTATATTTTAACAAGAAAAGTTGGGGGTCGCCTTATACACCCAGTCGTCTTATATGCCAGAAAATATGGTATGAGTTTTGTGAGGGATTGGGGAAAAACTTTGAGTCTCTTGTCATCTGCCATTTGTTCTCAACTCTCATCCCTCTGAAGTGTCGGGATCTGACATAGCCCATACCCCACAACATTCAATAGATGAAAGCCAAGATACATTAGGGATGTAGTTCTTCTACTTTCTTCTGCTTTCTATTCAAAACAACCATGTGCAAATTTTGCACAGTATACATCCTGAACTGTGAAAGTTGTCATCAATCCAAGATTTTCTTATCAGGAGGGTTTTTCAACACTCAAGAAACATGTTTTCAACAATTTTTGAATATTTTCTAATATTGTATCCATGTGGAGGACACATATGGCCAAGCAACATCAGAAAGTGGTGAGGATGACAAAAAGTTATTAATGAAGAACAACACACAATTTAGGAGAGACTGCAGCAGTTTGCTTTTGCTTGAGCCTAGTGGGAAAGGCAAGATTCTGCCACTGCTCTTCTCTTCCCCCTGTTGAGTTAACTGAGTGTGAGATACCTTTGCACTCTGAACTCAGTTTGCAGCAATTGAAGTAAGCTGAGGACAAAGAAGGAAAGTGGGAAGAGAGAGAAATGTGGATATTTTAAAAACAGCTGAATAAGTGGATGACAGATCATTATTTGAGACTGTCCCTGCCAAACCTGGACAGTTGGGGAGATGTAAATGTCAAGCTGCCAGGTTATTTGGATGATGAAGCAGAAAATCCTACAAATGCCCCTCACCTTCTCTCACAGTAAAAATATAACACCAAAGTAAATAACTAACCATGTTCTGTCCTTTCAGTGCTTAGAAAATTTGGTACCTGAGATGGCCTAATGCTCAGGCCAATGAGAAGTATAACTGTTGGGGATAGCAAAACGAGGGCATTCCCCCAAAAGTAAGACTTCTGTCTTTAAATTCCTAGCACAGCAGTAAAATGTCTTCTGAGAATTTATAAATACAGTTTAGGCATCCAAAGGAAAGGATCTGGCAAATTTACAAAGGGAATATGAACACAGCAAATATGAAAGTTCTAGGTGCAAATGATTTTCTATGTGTCTGCAATGCTTGGAATGCTTGGGCTGAGGGAAAATTTCTTTGGGGGAGCAGAAATCTTATTTAGAGGAGCAATGTCCTTATTTTGCCTTACCTTAGTAACACCACTAAAGCCAGCCGTAAAAAAAAAAACTACAAGTGGATCTCTTATGGACATATGGATATGGGAAGATAATGGTTGCAGAAAACATCCAAGATTAGGCATCCAAAATAGGATGCTGACACATCCTATTTAGCTAAGTGCACACATTACTATAGAAACCCTTTATCAGGTTTTAAAGCAGTCTAGTCCAAGTGGGGGAAGTACTACTGTGTAAATGCCACTCTACACACATATATATTTTTAAAAATGCACATTGTGTGCATCTACTGAAACAGAACACTGAGTTAAAAAGCAGTCTGTCCTGCTTTCGCTTACCTCCTCTTTGGCAATGCGCATGTCATCTGTAACATCCGAGAACACTGTGGGCTGGATGAAGAAGCCTTTGTCTCCCCAGGGGCCTCCTCCACATTCCAGTTTGGCTCCTTCTTTTTTCCCACTCTCAATGAGTGCCAGTATTCTATCATACTGTTCCTTATCAATCTAAATAGAAAACATTGTGTCCTGATAAGTCACCCCTTGGCCACTTATTTGGCCTCAAGATTAACAAAGCAGAAACAAACTCTTTACCAGCAAGAGGCGAAGTAACAACTTACTATTGAGATGCTGGATCTTTGCCAGTCTCATGAAGTCCAGTAATTAAGAATTTAAACACAGAAGAATCAAAAGATAAAGAAAGCACTGCTCTGTAAAGTTCTCAGCATGCATATGGGCCAAAGATTTTCTTAAACTCCCCTTCATTTGGAATTACACTCATTCCTCACAAAGTGTTTTAACTCAGTGGGTTACATTTTGAAGTCTGACTTCTCCACTAGCACAGATGCCATTCTCAGACCAATTACTCAGATGAAGCCCCACTGATTTCAGAACTTAGAAACTGATGTTAAGTTTGCAGTCAGAGTCGTTAACAAGAGTCAGCAAGAAAAACTGTGTAAAGCTTAGATTATGGAGATAAAATTGTTTTTGCATTATACACACTTTCTTTCAGGTATTTCCTGTGCCAAATGCAAAGTATTGGAAATGCCAGGCTCATCATCCAAAAACACCATTCAACTGCATTGTCTTGCAACTTAGCCTGGTTCCAGAATGTGGTGGATGTCTGATTACAGAATTTTGGGCATGTAGTTGTCGACCTTGGGATCTTTAGTTCATAGCCCCAGGATCTCTACATTTGTAGTTTTCCACCTGCCATTTTTCATGGGGATATAACCCAAGTTATTTCCAATGGTGAATACTGGGATTGCTGAAGAGACAGAGGTCTGGTTTTTAGAACTCTTAAGGACTGGTTCAGACTCACAGTTGGCCAATGGGAGTCTGCTGGGAAAGAATTGCCAGAGGTTTTATAAGTCAACTAAAAAATGTACAGGGCAGGGATAGGAACTGTGTGGCGCACCAGATGTTGAGCTACAATTGTCAAGCTTTACTGAACAGGGAGTTCCAGTTGAGCAACATCCAGAGGGTTGCAGAATTCCCATGCATAGTTTAAAGCTACACATGCATTGTACATGTTGTGATGACTTTTCCCTTGACTATTGATGGATGAACTACTTACAAATGGCTTTCTAGGGATCTGTCAGCATACTATGCTTGTAACAATTAAAGAGTGTTGTGAGAGCTTGTTAGTAAATACTTTCTGGTGAAACTTACAGATCATCAGCCTCCTGATGTCCTCACATCCATTCTCTTACTACTATACTTACTAGATAGAAGATATTTCAAAGGGTCGCTCCATTAACAAAAATGGAATCAGTAATTTATTTCAAGTTAGGACCCAGATGTCTCGGAATAAAGCAAGCTTCATTCTCAGTGACAAATGCAAAAATATTTGTGCTTTATTTGTCAAAGCATCACATGTTGGGATGGGTACTGTGCCTCCCTGCAGGCTTGTGTTGAGAAGTCAAGGGTGTGTCAGAATCACTGCTTAGAATGGCAGGCTGAGGCCAGTTCCCTGAAGGTAACCTAGGCAGGTGCTGGATGGAGGGGAAAAGAAAGCAGTCGAGTCAGCTTAGGAGAACCAGGAAAGCTTGAGAGGCTTTGAAGAGACCAGGAAGCAGTAAGTGGGAACAGACTTATATAATTTTAAAGTAGTGATTTCTGCTTTTCATTTCTTTAAATCACAAATGGCCATTTTTTGTCATTTTAATTTTTTTAATGTTAAAGATTTAGCAATCAACAAATCAATGGAGAAATTAACTTGATATAATTTTTTAATGGACAAACCACATTTCTTTCACTAGCTAATAACAGAATTGGAAGAGACTACAAGGCCATCCCGTCTATTTCCCTACCATGCAGGAATACACAATCAATGTTGTTGCCACTGATGGTTGTTAAGTCAGCTTCAATGTATGGTGACCCTATGAATGAGAGACCTCCAGGCCACCCTATCATCAACTGTCCTGCTCTTGCAGATTCAAGAGGCGTGGCTTCCTTGATTAAGTCTATCCATCTGTAGTGCAGTCTTCCTCTTTCCTGTTGCCTTCTATCTTACCAAGCATTATTGTCCTTTCTAGTGAGTCACCTCTTCCCATGCTATGGCCAAAGTATGACAGTCTCAGTCTCATTTTAGTCATCTTGGCTTTCAGGGAGAGTTTGGACTTGATTTTCTCTAGGGCCCATCTTTAACAGTCCACAGTATCCATATATATCTTCTCAAACACCACGTTTCTCAGCTTTCTTCACTGTCCAGCTTTCACAACCATACAATCCTGTATATATTTATCCTTGAGGATCTTGAATAGTTCCTTCATAATGGGCCTTTCAAGCCTAGTCTTAAGATTTCTTGACTTGTCTCCATTTTGATTTATGACTGAGCCAAAGTATGGAAAATCTTTATTTCAAGGTCTTAATCATCTGCTTTAAAGCAATTTTAAAAATCTGTGGCTATTATTTTTGTTTCTTAATGATCAACTATAAACCTGTCTTTGCACTTTCTTCTTTTACTTTCTTCAATAGTCCTTCCAAGTCCAGGTTAACATTAGCATGTCACTAATACAAATGCATCCTAATCCTGGCTTCAGTGCAACAAGGCTTTTGACAGGAAGGACAAATTTTTAGGGAGAGGAAAGGGAATAGCAACATCAGCTTCATTTATATACCGCTTCATACAACTCTAAGCAGTCTCTAAGCTGTTTACAACTATAAGCGAATTGCCCCCAACAATATGGGTACTCATTTTAGCAACTTTGACGGATGCGAGCCTGAATCGAGGCTGAGCCCTGGCTGGTATTGAATTCACAATCTTGTGGGTGGGTGGGTGGCTGCAGTACAGGCATTTAACCACTGCACCACCAGGGCTCATAAGGGAAGTGACTAATCACACTGAGGAAGGCTAGTGAAGTACCTTGATTCAAAAGGCTTGGGATTTTACAAAGACCACCTGATGGTGTGGAGACCAATCTAGGAGGTCTAGGATTCAAGTCTACATATGACTGTAAAAATCATGGCACAAAATATTACTCTTGAACTTACCTGAGGACCTTGATTTATTCCAGCATTCAGGGGATTTCCAAGCTGAATTTTCTTAACTCTTTCTATACTTCTACGTACAAATTCATCATATATTGGCTCTTCCACAAAAATCCTAGATCCAGCTATACAACATTGCCCCTGATGGTAGAATAGGCCAATATGTGCATATTCAACAGCACTGTCCACTGTTAAGAGAAACCAGGAGTGGGTAGGAGATAAAATGAAATGAACTGTACCCTCTGTCATGACAGCATTGTGTCTGTTGGTCAGTACTTGCTTGTTACACAGCTGTACTTTTTTATTTTAGTAAAAAAGTCTGTGGTTGTTATACAGTCATATTATCCAGTTGTCCAGTTGCTTACATACCAGAACTTAGAAACCTGCCTCTAAAAAGTAATAATAATAATAATAATAATAATAATAACAACAAAGTTTATTTATATTTCCCACCTCTCCCACGGATCGGGGCGGGATTACATCAATAAAATAATACAAATACAATTGATAAAACACTAATACTGAATTCACCACATTCCTATTAGTTCTCTAAAAAACAGTTCATCAGTAGCCAATAATCATAGTCGAGAGTGGAACATCATCATAAGCTTTTATATGGAGTCCGATGGATAAGCCTGCCGGAAAAGATCCATTTTGAGTGCCTTCTTAAAGGCCTCTAAGATATTGATGAGACAGATCTCTTCCGGTAGGCTATTCCATAATTTTGGAACCACAGCTGTAAATGCCCTATGGCAAGTTGTCATTAACCTAGTATTATGATGTGGGGCGGATTGTGTAGGGAGAGATGTTCCCGCAAGTAACTTGGGCCCGAACCGTGTAGGGCTTTAAAGGTAATAACCAACACCTTGTATTGCACCTGGAAGCTAATTGGCAACCAGTGAAGAGATTTTAACACTGGTGTTACATTGTCAAATCTAGATGTGTTGGAGACCAATCTGGCTGCTGCATTTTGGACCAATTGAAGCTTCCAAACTTGGTACAAGGGTAGCCCCAAGCAGAGCGCATTACAGAAATCTAAATGAGAGATTACCAGTGCAAGAACCACTGCTTCAAGGTCCTTTCGGTCCAGGTAGGGACGCAGTTGGTGTATTAACCGAAGCTGGTACCAAGCACTCCTGGCTGTCACATCTATTTGAGATGATAACTGCAGGAGTACTTCCAAATTGTGAACTTCGTCCTTTAGGGGAAGTGTGACCCCGTCCAGGACTGGTTGACAAATCTCCATCCCTGGACTTGAGGTACCTATTGCAAGTACCTCTGTTTTCTCTGGATTCAGCCTGAGTTTGTTTTCCCACATCCAGCCCATTACCCACCCGAGGCAGGAATTCAGAAGAGAGATGCCATTCCTAGTCACTGCAACAGTCGGAGACATAGAGAAATAAATTTGGGTGTCATCAGCGTACTGATAACACCATGCCCCATATCTTTAAAGCAGTTCATTGCAGTTAAAGTTTCAAGACTCTATCTATCTGTTATCTTGGGAGCCAGTGTGGTGGTTTGAGAATTGATCTATGACTCTGAGAGACCAGGGTTCAAATCCCCACTCAGACATGAGAGTTGACTTTGGGCAAGTCACATTCTCTCTCAGTCTCAGAGGAAAGCAAAGGCAAATCCCTTCTGAACAAATCTTGCCAAGAAAACCCTCTGATAGATTCACTTTAGGGTAACCATAAGTGTGAAATGTATTGAAGGCTCACAACATCTAATATTCTGCTTTTCTCCCAAAATGGGACTCAAGATGAAATCAATGAGAATCAAGGAGTTTTCAAAGTAGGTTGTTACTATTGTAGCTACTGGCCTGAATCCAATCGCTTAGTTCCAACAAGAGCAGAATTATTAAATTCATTGTTGAATGATGAGTCAACATTTGTATAAATCCTATTGATTAAGTGAGTCTACTTTAATTAGGACCAACAATAGTGTTCAGGACATTGTTTTAAAAAAGTAACTTTATTGTATTTGACCATGTAACATTCCTCCTTTATCATTTGCTGAGGCCATAGTTTCAGAACAATTGTAGCAACTGAGAAGATGCAGTTATACTGCCAAAAAGGGTAATGTTATCCCACATTAAGGTGTAATTACAATGTGAGTTAGTTGCTGGCAAAGTAATTAATTTCATATAATTAATTAGTCCTGGTGCCGATTTGTGTACATGGGCACCACCACAGTTATGTAAGTGCCACATGGCATCCGCACATTGTCATGCGGTGCTTACATAATGAGTGTGCCAGTGGTGCACTTGTTACACTGCCCCTGCAGCTCAAAAAGAACCCAGTTTTTCTGGGTTCTGTTTCCTCCATAGGGAAGCCGCGTGGTTTGGCGGCTGTGGCTTCCCTCTGAAGGAAATTAGACCACCAGCAGGCTGCCCTTTTGGGGCGGTCTGTCCCTCGCCTTTGTTAGTTATCCCCTGCAAGCTACATTCAGAAGACTCTTTAATGTGATAGCTTTTAAAAAAAGTAAATCGAAGAGAAATATGGCACTCACAGTCAGCATCTGCAAAGATGATATTGGGACTTTTTCCTCCAAGTTCCAGAGAGACCCTCTTCAAATTGCTCCTTCCAGCAGCTTCTTTGATCATTTTTCCAACCTAAAAGAGAATACAAATGGAAATATTCCAGTCTGCAAGGGATAGCTTGGCAAAGTTACTTTTTTGGACTAGAATTCCCAGAATTCTCCAGTGAGCATGGCCACTTCTCTCTCATTTTTACAAAAATTCCACTGATGCTTTCCAGGTTATAGGGGCTCATTACAGATGGGCAAAATGTGGCGTGGTGGCGGCGGTACTAGGGTTAGGGAGTGCACACCATTCAGACGCTCCCTAACCCTAGTACGTACTCCGTACGTCAAAATGGCGGCACCCTGTACACGATGGGCGCTTAGCATCGGCATGTTGTGGCGCACTTGTGGCACCATTTGCGCACTTGGGTGTCACAAGCATGACAAAAAAAGAACCTGCTTTTTGTGGGTTCTTTTTCCGCCGGCGGGAAGCTGCGTGGTTTATCCGCTGTGGCTTCCTGCAGGCAGAAAAGGAGGTGGTGGCAGACCACCCTTTTTGGGTGGTCTGTATACCGCCATAGTGTATCTATTTTAGGGAAATGTGCTAATTGAATTGTACTTTTTTTGATATTGCCTCCAGTAATTTTCATGGGTTATGTCTCCGTACCACCTTAATAAGATAAATGCTGAGTAACCTATTTATGTATTATGTTGTCCTTAACTTTGTTCTTTGATGTTTGTATTTTATTAAGGGAATTAGCCTACTCTGGTTGGTCAGTCCGTCTGTCTCTCTTTCTCTCTCCCCCTGTCCCCCTTTATGGAAAAATAAAATATGCACAGAATTGTGTGTTTACTTTAAAAATACAACCAGGCATATAATTATATCTTCTCATATACTTTTGCTTGAAAAGATATTTCTTCATTTCAAACAGTGTATTATTTGAGGTGATTGTAACCACAAAGAAATCATTAAACTGACATTGTTTAACAAGCTCAGTGCCAGAAAAAGTAATACAGTTACACAAAGAAAGTCAGGTGCTAAATCATTTGTCAGAATCATGGTGCTTGGAGACTTTCTAGTTACAATTATGTGCAGTTAGGGAAATACCTCGGTGGAGCCTGTGAAGGCCACTTTATCTATGTCCATATGATTGGAAATGGCTGCTCCAGCAGTGGGTCCATATCCTGGAACAATATTCACAACTCCAGGTGGAAATCCTGCCTGAGTATCAGAGGGAAAAAGAAGACAATTTCACCTTTCAGTCCTACAGTTATACTCATTTTATTTGTTATGCTTTCATCCCATTATATCTCAATGCAGCTGAAAATGGTATATGTGATTTCCCTACTTTAATCCTCACGACAACCCTGTTGGATAGATTAAAACAGCGACAGGCCTAAGGTCACATAACAAACTGTGTCAGAGCAAGGATTTGCATTTGAGACTGCAGCCATTCTACAGAAATAAAACAGTGTGATACCACTTTAGTTGCCATGGTTCAATGCTGCGGGATTTTGAGATTTGTAGTTTGGTGGGGCACCAGAGCCCTCTGATGGGGAAGGCTAAATATCTCACAAATCCCAGAATTCCATAGCATTGAGTCATGGCAGTTAAAGTGGTGTCAAACTGCTTTATCTCTGCAGTGTGGCAGCAGTCTTCATCTAAGCAATCTGAGTCCATCTCTCTACCCCTTATAGCAAGGTGCCTCTCCAGAGTGAATGTATTCTGTTTTGCAGCCAGCTTTAAAGCTCATAAAACTCACATCAGTCTTCTCTGAATCATCTGATAACAAACTGGCTTTGCTTTTTTAAACAGCTGTACGGTAGGCAGGTTTCCTTCATACAAGCAACATCTGCAGCTATGTGGTCTATATAATGTTTGAGAACTCTCTCTTGGGGTGGATAGGTGTTTTAAAAAAATCTTTATTTTAACTGTAGCCTACCCTTCCCCCTGCAGAGGATCCAAAATAGTTTACAACATAAATTAAAACAAAATACAGCTAAAATTAACCCTTCATGATGTTAGAAAAAAATTAAACAACTTTATCATATGAAAACAAAGCACATAATGGTCTCGTATATACAGTGGTACCTCGGGATACGAAATACCCAGGTTACGAAATTTCCGGGATACGAAAAAATCCCATTGGAAATAATTGTTCCGGGTTACGAATGTTTTTCGGGTTACGAAAAATTTTTTTGGTGCTTTTCGGCGCTTTTTCGCACGAAACGCGGCTTTTCCCCATTAGCGCCTATGGCAATTCGGCTTACGAAGGCTTTTCGGGTTACGAAAGCGGCCGCGGAACGAATTAATTTCGTAACCCGAGGGAGCAGTGTACTGAAGAAATGTGCAATGCATAATAATGACACTTAAAGTAAGACTAACACTTTAATATCTCAAGCACTGTTCCTCCTCTGTCCATGCTCATTGCCGCATAAGGCCCATTGTATCCATAGGATTCCCATCCCATAGCTAATCGATCTTATGGTAGGCAAAGTGCAGCCTGTAGGCTACCTGAAGCACCCCTAGCCCTGTTTCCCAGTATCTCATGCTCTGAAGGCCATTCATTTTTTTTTTCATTTAAAAAAATATTAACATTTAAGCCTTTCAAACCTGTTCTAGGTCAAAGTGAACTTTTCCGGCAAACTGGAATTACAGCTCCCAGAAACCCTCAGACAATATGAGCATTACCCATTTTAGCTACAGAGTTCTGGGAGTTCTAGGCCAAAAAAGGAGCTTTTCAAATTTCTGGTCCATCCTGATCAGTATTGCTTTCTGCACCACGGGATCTCAGTCTCTGGTCTCCAGATGTTTTAGACTTCACTTCTTAGAAGCACTAGCTGGCATGGCCAATGGTAAGGGATTCGGGGAACTGATGTCAAAGTATTGGACTGCCAAAGGTTGGGAACCACTGTTTCATGCTGTTAATTGTCTTCCAGTGTCTTAGGGTGCATCTACACCCTCACAGTCCCTTACACAATGCAGTTTGACACCACTTTAAGTGTTGTAGTTCCATCCTATGGGAATGCTGGTGCCTCACAAAATTCCAAATCCCAGGATTCTATAGGACGAAGCTATAAAAGTTAAAGTGGTGTCAATCCACATTTCTACAGAGTAAATGCACCCTTAGCTAGGTTTCCTCTCACCACTTGCTTGAAATTGAACATGGGATCTTTTGCATGCCAAATATGCACTTCCCAGTTTAATTATGCCATCTCCTGGTTTATACCACCATCTCCTTACCATTTTATTTGGCTATATTTGCTCTTTTTGCTTAACTCCTGTTGGTATGAATTGGACTTAAATTGTTAGCTTTGATGTACAGCCTTACATCAGGTCTATTTTATCTCCTGGGGTACCCCAGACCTGACTAGTAGCTATTTCAAGCTGATACTCTTTCATTTCATTGGCAAGGTCAATATTCCAGCCAGGTCATTAAATTAAAACATCAAGGTGTAGAACAGCATTTCGTGGCTAAGATGCTAGGGCCTGTTACAGACTGCCAAAATAAAGCTGCTTCGGGTCTCTTTGAAGGTATGCTGTTTACATGATGCATGCGTCCAAAGAATCCGGAAGCTGCACCAAAGCTGCACTCCAGTGTTTAGGAATGGAGTGTGGCTTTGGCACGACCTCCGGACTCTTAGGACCCATGCATCATTTAAATAGCATACCTCCAAAGAGACTCAAAGCAGCTTTATTTTGGCAGTCTGTAACAGGTCCAAGTGAAGAAAAAGAATCTCACCCCCTTCAGCCATTACCCAACACTCTGCCTTTTTGAGTCCTTGTTTGCTTTTGCCTCTAGAAGACTTGGCGCTTGCCAAGACATTCAGTTTATTAACCCACTAATGATTTGTTTTCTGAGCAATTTAGGCTGGAAAATGATGCCAGCTTCTTGCCCTTGATTTGTTTCAGTGGTTTGCACCACACTGCAGTTCCCCAAGACAAGGCTAGACATGCTGGGAGCTGGGGCGATGACACAAAACAAACTAGCCCTTGCAGTTTTATAATCATTTGCGGCAATGGCAAGGTGAGAGCTCACACAGCATGAGCTTTCCTTCTTCAGGAAAATACATATGGTAGTTTTGTTATGGCAACTCACCTCTATAATTAAAGAGCCCATATGAAGAGCAGTGAGTGGAGTCTGCTCTGCCGGTTTGATGACCACGGTGTTTCCGCAAGAGAGAGCAGGGGCTATCTTCCAGATGAACATTACCAGTGGGAAGTTCCACTAGAAAAAAAAAAAGAAAGGCAGTGCAAGAAATGGGGGGGGACCAACAAATGGCTAGGACATATCCCTACTATCTATTCATACTTTTTAATTCTTTGTGAGACTTGTATATTTCTACCATCAACAGCAGTGTAAGTCATTTACACACAGGATTTGTCAGTGCTCACTGATATCAGCTGGAGGGCTGGGTTGACAGGATACAGGTGACCCAAAGAAAACACCTCATTTTTACAACACATTGCTTAGTTTGGGGACCAACTGAAGACAAGACCACTGCAGCATGTGAGAGCTGCACAAAGGCTCTCTGTGCCACATTGCTAAAGAAGAAAGCTGTAGTGTTGTTACATCATATTGACTTTGACTTAATGGTCTTGTTGTTAACAGCCCTGTTTTTGACTTCCTTTTAGTCAATCCACCTGTAATGCTATTCCTCTTTTCATACTACCTTCAAGATGATGATACCTTTCTGTTTTTCAGGAACACTTTAGTTCTCATCAACAACCTTCCATCCAGAGCCTGAGAAACTTAACCTTTTCAGATGACAACAACCAGAACACTCCAGTGCTGGTTGGAAAATGTGGGGAGTTATCATCCCCGAAAGTAACTTTCTGAGGCTTTGCTCCCACTCAGAGCATTGACATCTGCTTTGCAATATGGAAACTCACCCTTTCACTTCACACAGTGATAAATTCATTCTCTCCAAACCCTGAAGCAAATGCTGACCTAATTCAGAAGTATGCTAATTGGATTGATACATATTTCTCTCTCCAACTCCCTTTACTAAATAGACTTCCTCCTGTAGGAACTGAAGGAGTACTTTGCCACATACTTCCCTTTAGATTGGTTTTGTTGGCTGCAACTCAAAATGTTCCTTTCTTGGGCCTCCTTGAGCTTCAGAGATTACAAAGTGGTCAGTTCTGTCTCCATCTCAGAGATCTTGGAAGGATGGGGTCTGCTGAGCTGCAGTCAGCGTGAAATGTCTTCCAAGCAGCCTGTCTGTCTGCCCACAGTGGGCAGCATCAAGCATGTGAAAATGTTGACTGGTCTGTTTGTTAACACACAAAAGGCTTAACCTCATCTGAGCTTCATGGGTATTTAGAGGCTTGTGTGCATAGTAACTACTTGACCTTCAACATGACTGTAATTACACTCAAGTAATTCACAAGACCTGTCAGATTGTTTTGCATTAAAACTGTGTGTGTGTGTGTGCACGAGCACGCATTTGCATGCATACATGGATGCAAAGCTTGGAAAAGTTACCTTTTTTTTACAACTTTTAGAATTCTTCCATCAGCACAGTCAGTGGTCATGCTGACTGGGAAATTCTGGAACCTAACATCCAAAACAAGTAGCTTTCCCAACTTGTGTGAGCACTCGTGTATATGTTAAGGCTACTTTGTGTTTTAGAGTGTATCTATTGCACAAACAGTTTTAATTAAGCAGTTTTTATATAGTACTTAACTGTCATGGATCCAGCCTACAGAAACTCTGGGACTTTAGTTCAGTTCCAACTTAAGGGACAGGGCTTCTGTGTCTTCTTGTTGTGCAGTTAATACCTGAGATTCCCTCTTTTGTGTTGTTGTTGTGTGCCTTGTCCTTATTTCACTTGGTGGGTCTAGTTCAGTGAGGTACTTAGAATTCAGTGGTAAGGATCTCTAGTGCCCTCCCAAAAAGTACTCATGTCTCAGAGACTAAGGCAGGTTACAGACCGCTGCTTGCAAGGAGCTCCAAAATGGAGCTCCTTCTTGTGGTGCCTCTATGACGTTGCGAGGCGCCGCTGGCGCATTCGTGACGTCATAGGCGCCGCGACACATCTGGATGCTATGCGTCCGATACGTAAACATGGCGGCCCCCATGTGGAAGGGGCGCCGCCATGTTGTACGTATGGAATACGTACTAGGGTTAGGGGGGTGCGGAAGCACCGCCCCTTCCTAACCCTAATACGTATTCCATACGTATTTTTTGGCGGTCTGTAACCCGCCTAAGTATCTCACCAGACTAGTGAGGATTTTGTTGGATGACGCCATAACAGTAAAACAGGTATCAAAATGTTACTGCAGTACACTGTAGATACACACTCAACTGAATATACCATGTATACTCAACTATAAGTCAACCTCATGTATAAGTCAAGGGCAGGTTTTGGGGGCAAAATTATGGATTTTGATATGACCCTTGGATAGGTCGAGGGTAAAATTTAGGAACATGCAACAAAGGATCCAAATGATGAAGCAAAGGAAAACAATGCCAAAGAACCTACAAATTTCTGGCAGGCATAATGGTTTTGGCTCACGCTAAAGGATGAATGAAAGAGAGAGCAGAGAGTGGTCAGTGCTTCCAAAACAGATACCACTCTTGCCTTTTACCAGGGATGGTTCTCTTTTTAATAAGAGTTAAAGTATAGTATTTACACTGACCCATGGATAAGTCGACCTAGATTTTTGGGGTCAATTTTTTGACTAAATTTTTTAGACTTATACATAAGTATATACAGTATTTAAAAGATGGCCATAAAGCAAGTTCCAAAATGTGTGAACATCTGCCTGTGTAAGGGACTGTAAAGGAATCTATGCCCCAGACACTTTTCTTATTTAAGTATCTTAGAGGTCTTGCCTCTTTGCAAAATCTCAGAATTACAGTGGGGGACCTGAGACTGCAAATGTTGTTTGATCTCACATTTTACTAACCCTAGTCAGAATATCTAAGGGTCAGAGCTGCTGAGATAAAGTCTGACAACATCTGAAGACCGACAGATTCTATACCTCTGTCCTGGAAAGTATCAAGGACTAGGTTTATTCATTTCACAAACTTGTCTCCATTGAATATGGTACTAAAAAGACAGGAAGTAGATCTTCCTGACAACCGGTTTAATAATTTGGGTTTTGTCATCCACTGTTGCACTTTTTAAAAACAAACAAACAAACAAACAAAAAAACCAAAATCTCAATCTGGTTTTACATTTACTATGTAGCTTACAAAATTGTTCTTTATAAAGCTACAAAAAAGATAGCAAAGTAAACATCATCCCACTTGCTATAGAATTGTGGGTGTTTCAGTATGTCATTAGACTAATTCTTTTTAAAAGTATCTTTCCAAGGTCTGCCAAGAAGCAAAGCTCTCCAAAGAATTCAAATTAGCTGCTGGGTAAACACATATTGTGCACAGACTGCAATTATAGGAGGGCAGAGTAGACATCTGGAGTACTAGCCCTTGGTTTCACATTTGGGGGTGGGGAAGGACAAAGCAAGTGTAGGGGTTGGAAAAAGGAAAATACCTCTTCCCCACCACTCATACAAAAGTGAGTCCCAGTTTACATGGTCGGCAAGTGTGCAAACCCATGGAGGAGGGAAAGGTGGAGCCAGGAAGGGATGTAATGTACTTGTTGGGTGTCTATAGTGTGGGCAGGAAAAATGGGTATGTCCTGTGTTGACTTCTTCTGCCAGCCCTAATCCAGACAGTACATCAGAACTTCTATTAGCTTAGCAGAGGGTTGGTTCCTCCTGGACAAACCTGAAAGAGGAAGTATTCTCTCTGGTCTGCTATGCAGACATACATTTTTTTCCTTTAGTTCTGCAGCCTCTTTTATCTGGTGGTAAGCTGGTTGGTGGCTTCTTTCACCCTAACAGTGAATGATTATTCTGACTATCCAATTTTTGTAGTGCTGCTGTTTGTATGCTCCACTGGGTGCAGGGCGGGC
>NC_056523.1:244969856-245002780 GCF_019175285.1 Sceloporus undulatus
CTATCTATCTATCTATCTATCTATCTATCTATCTATCTATCTATCTATCTATCTATCATCTTTGTTACTGGGTCACTAATTCAGTAGATGGTGGGAATGCTGTGGTTGTCATTTATCTGGATTTTGGCAAAGCATTTTATAAGGTCTCACATATTAAATATGGAATGGATGGACTAAATAAGGAATGGATGTGTCTGTGCTTTAAATTGGAAGGAGGTCTCAAGTGAAGTGCCACAGAGTTCTTTTCTGGGGCCAACACTTCAATACTTGTATCAATAATTTAGATGATGGGATGGAGAAAATTTTTATCCAATTTGCAGATGGTACAAAACTGGGAGCAGTTGCTAACACTTTGTAAGATATGAAAAGAATTAAAAAGGACCTTGATAAGCTAGAACACTAGGCTGAAATTAATAAAATGAAATTGACAGAAATGAATGCAAAATTCTACCTTTAGACCACAAAATACACACACACACACACACACACACACACACACATAAATGTACATATATAGGAGGAGTATACTTGGCACAGCAGTAGTACATGTGAAAGGAACATGTTGAGATTATTGTTGATCATAAGTTAAACAAGAGCCAGCAGTGTGATGGTGCAGCAAAGAAGGCAAGTGTTACCTTAGCTTGCATTAATAGAACTATAATTTTGAAGTCAAAGGAAGTAACAGTCCCACTATATTGGTCAGGATCCATCAGGAGTACTCCATTCAGTTCTGGACACCTCATTTTAAGGATTTAGACAAGTTGGAGCAAGTTCAGTAGTATGGAAAAGTAAGTAGTATGGAAAGCAAAACATATTAGGAGAAGGCTGAAAGGTATGTTCAGCTTGGTGAAAAGAATGCGCCTGCTCCCTGTGTGAATGAGCCTGTGTGATCATGTCACACTCTTTAAATATCTCAAAGGCTTCCACAAAGAAGAGAGGGCAGCAGGCTCATTCTCTACTGCCTGAGAAGAGGAAACTGAGGACTTTATTGCACCACCTCTGGTGCCTGACTTACCTCTTCTGAATTGGGCTCAAATTCGGAAGTCATACTGATTTTACCACATGGACATTTTCTTCAAAACTGCTTTCTGTTCCCTCCAGTGTTGTATTTGGCCCCCATAAGTTGCTTCAGCAGCCATTTTTTTTCAACTCGGAAGCTTCGGAATTGGAAAAAAATGGCCACCAGAGCAACAAGCCTTCCCTTCTTCAAAAGCCTGTCAGTGTAAAGAAGGATTTCTTCCACTAGGAGAAAGGAAATGTTAGTTGCAACCCATTTTTAGAGCTTGGAAAAGTTATCTTTTGGGGGCTACAACTCCCAAATCCATCAACCATGCTGACTGATGGATTCTGGGAATTGTACTCCTCAAGGAGTAACTTTCCTAAACTCTTTCCATTTTACCCCTTATAAGTAAACAGATCTAACTTACAGGAATAATTTGACCACAGACTCCAACAGGCTCGTGTCTTGTATATGTGAAATAGTTTCCATCTAGGTGAGATAATAAAAACAGACTGGTGAGACATAAGAAGGTAAATATCAAAAAAGCCTTTGTTATTCAGCATCACTGGACACTGTTATAATTATAATACAATCAGAAAAGACGATAAATATATCCAAGTTCAATATTGACCAAGAACAGAACACAGAGGATGACAGTGGTCAACCTTCTGGCATTAGGATTCTTGCATTTTAAACAATTGCACAGAAGAGAGAAATGTTTCAGATATGAGATCAGGCTCTGGTGTTCACTTCCTTTGTTGGCTTTCTTTTTCATTGTTTAATTTTACTAGGTTGGGGATTTAAAATACTGAGAAACAACTCAAAAGGAAACAGTCATCAGTAGAAAAGATGGTGAATGACCAACTAATCAGAAAGGTTGTTAAAGATGTAGCCCAGATGATGAAAGCAGTGTTTGTAGGCTATTCGTTATAGAAAGCTGCATGTTCAAATGAAGGCTGCAAAATGTTGAGAAATTCAGCTTCTTGAGAACACCTCCCTTCTATTTCTCCATCAGTCTTATGATTAGAAACTATCTCCTGTCTCCTTTCACTTTTTTGGCTTATGCTGCTCTGTGGAGCATCATGGATATTACTTAAGGTACTTATATAAATAATACATGGCAGTACAACAATAATCCCATAAATACCAAATATCTAAACTAATGAAAATTTCTAAGACCAGCAGTTACCATCCTTGGAAATCTACAGGAGAAACCCTATTTCCTGCCTACCCTGGCTGGACTCAAGGATTAGGGGGAAAAGATATGGAAAACACAAAGTTGTACAGCATATGAAAGTATATAGGCAAATCATTTTTGTTAAGACTTATTGCCAGTTGAAGCAAATGAAAATTTATTACAAAATATTCAAGTTGTTGCCCCAATAGCAACTGAAAGTGTCTAGAAAATAGGGCTGCCCAACTTACTGGGTCGGCTCTGTTGCCGTGTGGAGAAGTTGTGTCTCATTGGTGATCTTCAGGCCTGGCAGAGCCATAGCATCCTGTGTGTGGGGCCACCGGGATTGGGATTGGCCGGAGGCACTTCTGCCCTGCGCAGGGACTACAAGTCCCATAAGGCAATGGGAGGATGGAAGTGCTTCCCATTGGGTGGCATCATCACCGGGTACCACCTGGGATTGATTGAGGAGCTAGGAAGGTGGGTCCACTGCCCCATCCTGGTCTCTCACTGGTGAATTGGCCTATATAAGGCCATGTCGCACCTGTGATCGGTGGCATTAAAACTTGGTTCTCCCACCTACCCTCCTTCTGTTGCGTTAGCATGATTGGGCATGATTTCCAGAGCTCTGTAGCACTGGATCAGGAGTCCAAGGGGGACCCAGGAGTGCTGGGAGTGTTGCAGTGTTGTCATTGCAGGAGCAACATCAATTCAGTGCCCCCCAGTGACAAAGAGATGCGACTGAGTAATCAACTGGTTACCTGGGATGTGGATGGGCATTTAACCGGGCAGCCCTTTGTCATCCTGAAGCTTGGCTGTGACCAAGCAATCAGGGATTGATGCCTGAAAGATCCAGACCTCATGTTTTGAGGCCAACCCTATACTACAGCTATTCAATAAAGTTGTGGCCTTTTCCTTCCAATTGTGGTTTGGTGGTCATTCTTGTGGTGGCTCCCCTCCATTGCAACTGGTGGCTTTTATGCCAGTGGATCAGTGATCCATCCTGGAGTTTAATCTAAACTTTAATAGAGGTCTTCAACATGGTGAAACCTATCCCAAAATAGGTTCATAACCTTTTAAAGATCACACTGACAAGTAACAGAAGCCACCATCCACCACTGACGGAAAGTGGACTAGAATGAGGACAGTTTGGGAAAATTAAATACCAGTTCTGTGACTACTCTGCAGACTAAAATCTACAGTGTAGCAGAAATGCAAAAATACTGCAAAATGATGTAGGCCAGTGTTTCTCAACCAAAGTTCCCTGGAACTCTAGGCGTCTGTGAGTTTGCAAGGGCTTCTGCAAGACATTGTGATTAGATTTTTTTCTTTTTGAGCTGTAGATATAACTTTTATTCCCGGAGATCTGAAAATTACTTCAATGGTTCCTCTAGGATAGAAAGGATGGGAAAGGATAATACAAGTTATGGTCAAATAAGTAAGAAACTGTGTATAGAATTAAGAACTCTCTCCAAAATGTATCCCCAAAACCTTTCAGATATCACATTTTGTTAAATACACAGAACACAGCATCCTTTTCTTTTTTCTTTTTCTTACAATTAAGCATGTGCCCCAGCTCCTGAATCCAAATCAGGTGCACCATAGGAGAAATTTAAATATTTCTCCTAAAACTGATTTTTGTCCTATATTCACCCCTGTCCAGCCAGAGATTTTTTAAAATATATATGAAAAATCTCCCAATCCAGATCAGAACCCCAAGAGAGGCTCAGCTACCTGCCACAGACTAACTGTAGCTTCTTCCTTTAGAAGTCACAGCTTCTGGAACTTTTACTCCCTAACTCCACAAGTCTGATCTGGTTTCACTTTCAGATTCTATCTGCTAGTTGTCTTTGACTGGATCCCATAACTTAATTGTAATGATTGAAATTATGTGCTTGTGTGGAATGGATGGGTTAGAGGGCTACTCTACTTGCTAATGGAACCTAGACCCACTGAAATAACCACACTTGGGAAAATAAATACAGAAAAAATGGATTGTTTCAGACATTTTCAAACAAGGATTGGGAAGAAAGTTGAAGTAAAAGGCCTGCTGACACTTAGCAATAATAACCTTTAAAAAAAAAAGATATTCATACTGGAACTCTGCCAATCTGTAGGAGTTTCAAGGAAGATTGCAAAGCTAAACAAATGAATTCAACAAAATGTGCCAATAGCATTTAAAAAAGAAGAAGATAGCCACCCCACATTGATGCTAATGTAACAGATTTCTAAAGGTTACATTTTTCCAAGATAAGAAACTCTTTAACTGAAGAATGTTACCTCTATTTCAAATTAAAGTTCCATAATTACCGAATGGGCCCTGGAATCATAAAACCTTGTCAGAAGGACTCACCCATTGGGATGGTACGGCCGTGGATTTTATCAGCCCAACCTGCACAGTAGCGTAAAGTATTGATACAGCCACCTAAGTCCATTAGATAGGAATTGGGAAAAAGTTTCCCTGCATCAATGCTCTCCATTGTCTAGAACAAAAGTAGTCAAGAAATTATTCAAGGGAAATAAAACAATACAATTGTCTAAAACTACGAGTGTAACATAACAAATCAAATAGCTAAGATACTGATGCATTTTCATGACAGCTAACATCTGAGGTGGTTGTTTTGCTTTGCCTCATGATAGAGCTGACTCCAGAGCTGTAACATACTTTCCCTACTTTTAAAGTTACAGATTCACAGCAGTGGAATTGGTTATAAGGTATGGTCCTGTCACAGAAGTGCTTACAGTAAATTTAACCTACTATTCATCTCTACAGGCAAATCCCACTGGTTTTTCTCAATCAATATGCTATAACAGGGCTTTATACATTGCACTCAGACATTCATGATCAGACGGGAACTAAGAGGGTTGCTCCTATCATTAAGCCATGCTAATTGCATGATCAGGGCCCTGAAGATTATCACAGCCCCGCATGCTTATTCCGTTCTTTCCTCATCCATAAAGAGTAATGGAGTCATCATTTAGTATTAATGGGAACACCCATTAATACAAAATGATGGCTCCATTACTCTTTACAGAGAGCAGAAGGATGAGATAAGTGTGCAGGGGTGTGATAATCTTCTTCCGATCACACGATTAGCATGGTTTAAGGACAAGAGCAAGCTACTTGTTTGCTCCCATCTGATCATCTGGGGTCCCAATCATGCAGTTAGGACAGTTTAAAAACAGGAGCAAGCTGCTTGTTTGTTCCAATCTGATAATCACCACTGCAGATTGTAGTAAGCACAATGCTTGGCAACTTTTTATTTCATAATTTTGGAAGAGGACATTACTGTTAGGATTTCTATGATGGAATTTGTCTCTTCACGAGTGAGAGAGAATGAATGAAAGAAAAGAGAGAGGGAGAGGGAAGGAGAGAGAGTTGAGCTAAGTGTCAACTGTGCTGTTTATTACTTTATTCAGCTTTCACAGTTAGGGAGCTCAAATCCCATTGACTTCTGTGAGATTTAATAGCTTAACTGTGCACAGGATTATGATTTATTTTTTAAAAAAGGCTCTTCCAAAATTATTAAGAGCAGTTGACAAAACAAAATTAAAAATACAGTGGTACCTTCCCTTATGTGGGGGATCTGTTCCAGGACCACCACCCCCAAGTAAGGGGAAAATGCATATGCTCAAACCCCATTTAAATGAATGGGGTTTGTGCTTGTGGTGGGTGCGTCGGCACGTGTGCCATTGCTCTTTCTGGTACATGGCACCGCTTCTTCCAGCGTGGCTTTCAGCATATGCTTAAAGCCGCGTATACTGTGCCTGTGTATGATGCAGGTGCACTGTATCAGATACTGAGGAAAACAATAAGAAGCAGAGAAATGTATTGTATGTGACTTTATGAGTGGACAAGATTCAAAAATCTATATTGCTACAGCTCGGTTCCTTCATAAAGCATCGCTGTTGAGATCTAGATATGTTGGAATGATTGGTGTTAATTGTAAGGGGGATGAACAGATTTGATGTATGTCAACGGATATTTTATGTTACTTCTGCCTCCCATTTCAATTCCAATTTTAATTCTGTTTTATTTCCTATGGTAACTATCTTACATACTACTGTTTAATTGTTAACTATTTTATTTTATCTGTTTACTAGTATATCCTTTAGCACATATTGTATATCTTTTAGTTATATATAAGCTGTAGACAAGTAGTGCATGTTCTGGTTCTGGTGCACGCTTAGGTTATGCATATGTATTTATATTGTATGGAGGTTTATTGCACCTAGTGCACTGTATTTACATTTTATATATAGCTGTGTGATACTGCTTTTTATTATGTTACTAGTATTTTGAAACGGCCCTTGGGCTACTCAATAAATTGTATTGTATTGTATTGTATTGTATGTGCCTTCAACTTGCCTGTTGATTTATGGTGACCTCATGAACATCATGAGGTTTTCTTAGGCAAGGAATACTCAGAGGTGGTTTTGCCAGTCACTTCCTCTGAAATATAGCCAACAGCACTTGGTATTCAGAAAAATAATCCATATCTATTAAGTACTATTTAAGATAAGGGAAGACTAATAAGCTCAAGAATCATTTATAGATTACTTTAGTTCTACTCCCTTCTTTGCTTGACTGTTCAGTCTATTCCTGAAACAGGACCATCAAGTCCCTGGCCTGATCCTGAACCACAAACACCAACTGTTATGCAAAGAGATTTTGCAGCACCTTTGACACTAACAGAAAGATAGAAGTTGGTAGCATGACCTTTCGTAGTCTTGAGCCTTCTTTCTCAGATGCTGAAATAGTAGGCTGAAGTAAAAAAGCTCATGCTACCAACTTCTTTTAGTTAGTTTCATAGGTTCTACAAGATCCTGTTGAATACTGATTTTCCGTACTAAGCTATGTCTTTGAATTCTGCCAATTGTTACTGATTGTTTTCTTCCTAGCCTTGAATCTATTAGTCTCAATCAGCGATTTTTGTTTCATATAGTTTTAAATAAAAAACTACCATATTTCTTCATATTCGGGATAGAAGTAATTCCAAAACTCTCCCATTTCTTCCATATTCTTTAATTTCGCATAGGGAAGCCTAGAGCTGATTAAGGGTAGATTATTGCTCCAGATCAGACATTAAATTTGTAATGTCTGAAGTCCAAAGATACTACCAAAAGTAGAAGAGTCCTGACCAAAGGATTCTTCATTAGTAAGGTATAGCTTTATAGAAAAACAAATATTCTAGACTAACAGTAGCTTTGTTTTTGTTGGCCTAGCAAAGACTGGAAAAGAAATGATTAAACTCTCTGGTATTTGTCTTGTGTTTCCAGTTCTTATTTTCATTCTTCCATACCAGACAAATACATTCACATTATCTGAGATAAGCCAATGAATTCATTCAGTTTTGTTAATTTTCCTCTTGTTTGAGAGATGATAATCTCAGTCAGGTTGCATTGCCAGTTTTCAATTACTATTTAAACAATAAACATATAAGTAGAGTCCGCCCTTTCCTCACACGGGGGATCCGTTCCGGCCCCCCCGCATAAGGGGAATTCCGTATATGCTCTAGCCCCATTTAAATGAATGGTGCTCGTGTACACGGCAGCAGAGCACACACCATTACCCCTTATGGGGCATGCTGCCCCTTTTCCCAGCACGGCTTTCAGCGTATGCTGAAAGCTGCATAAGGTGTGCCCATGTATGATGCGGGCACACTGTAGTTACTGTTAGTATTTTTTTTTTTAAAAAAAAAGGAGGGTAAGGATTTACAAGTGGTATCGAGCACTGTGGGTTATATGTAATAGAGTAATTCCAGTGTCAGAACTGCTTCTGTCAATAGAGGTGGGCAATGACACCTCCATCTCTTGCTTTCCCTATGCAACCTCAAAATCTACAGTGGTAGTGATTCTTCCCCTGGTCTGTGGAGATTTTCAGATGGTGAGGAGGGACACATGACATAAAGTTGAAGAGTGTCCGATTGTGCTAATAGACGTATGCCACTGAGATGCTGGACTTAAGCCTATACTTCTGGTTGCCATAGACATTCAAGAAAAGTCTATCCTTTCAACTTCCAAAGGCACATGTCTGGCTGATGCTGAAGTGAGAATGTAAAGACTATTCATTTTTTTTCTCCTATTCAGTGATAAAGGCTATCAAAAAACAAGTCAATCACAATTGTTTTTAGCCCATTCAAAAATGCTTCTATTCAGTACCAATAGCAAATAAAAAAAAAATTGCTTTTACATCAAAATTGTACTTTGTAATAATAAATAAATAATAAATTTTTTATTTCTATCCCACTTTTTGCCAGGCAATCAAAGGTTAAAAAACATCCATATACAGCGTGCCCGTGCCATACGCGGGTGCGCTTTACGCGGCTTGAGCATATGCGCTCAAGCCGCAGGGCACGCGCTGGGCGGAAGGGGTGGCGCGTCCCATTCAATTGCATGGCGTGCGCCCGTTGCACCCCGCCGCGCTGCCGTGCACCGCTGCGCCGCCGTACCGCCGTGCACGACCCCCATTGTTTACAATGGGGCTTGAGCATAGGCGGAATTCACCTTACGCGGAGGGATCCGGAACGGATCCCTGCGTAAGGTGAGGGCCCACTGTATACATAATGCCCCCCTTAAAACAAGATTAAACAATTTAATATTAAAAACTACATATTAAAACCGGCTAAGCTAAATAAAAATCATCATGGGCAGAGTTCACTGGATGGGAAGTCTTATTTGTGGCTGAGCATTGTGCAAAAAGTTGTATTTTTTTAAAAACATTATGCACAAACTCATTGCATTTGGAGCCAATAAATGTGCAAAAATACAATTTCCCTCTTTTTTTATCCAAAACCCCCTGAAACTGGGGGGAGGGAATAATCAAAATATGAAAAAATGTCTGATAAACTTGCCTAGCTTTGAAATGTTTCATTCTTAGTGAGAATGAATTAAGCTCAGATTTACATCCTTTTGTTGAAGTACCATCACACTCAGTGGATTTCTGGTGAGATGAAAAAAGAGTTGCTATGGTCTTATAATCCTAGTGTCAAACCAAGAACAAACACGCAGTATTTTCTTAACCTGCTTCTGTTCCTTCAACTGATCTAAATGGAGAAGATATGCATTCATATCAGAGAAATGCTAATTTGGGAGCAGAGGTCAGTGGAGCTGGAGTCACACTGATCCAGGGCCAAGTGAATTTGCTCAACCCACCTTTGCACTCAGAGAGATTGTGAGAGCTCTAATTGGCAGCCTCCTCCCTTCCCTACTTTTCTTCTACAGCAGCAGGCAGACATGACCTTAAAGTGGCACCAACTGACTTTTCAGTCTTGCTGAACACAGAAAGAGAAATTTTTATCTGAGCTCAATGTCAAGCGAACACAATGGGCCACTCGTTTAGAAGGGAACTGTGCACAGGGTGGAATACAGCCATGAGTGTTGATTGGCTGAGTCAGACCTTGGAAAAGTTATTTCTTGGACTGCAACTCTCAGGTCTTGGTGGCTGTAAATTGTGGGAGCTGTAGTGCAAAAAGATAGGTTTGAGCTGAGCCTTTTCCTCTTAAAACAAATACTCTTTTTAAAAAAATAAGAATCCTCCTTAAATCTTTAAAAAGACATTTTATGTGTCAATTGACCGAACATTCAAGATTAATTGTATTGCTTAAAATGTGGTCAATGAAAAATTCAGACTTACAGCTAAGAGGAGGCGATCCCTTTCAATTAAATCAGCCAGTTTGTTCAACAGCCTTCCCCTTTCCGAAGCATCCATTGTTCGCCAGCGGGAGCCAAGCTCAAAAGCTTTTCTTGCTGCTTTAACAGCCTTGTCAACATCCTCCTGTATGGAAAATCAGTATAAATACAGTAAGTGTAGGAAAATTCATTTATTTTAATGGAATAGGCACCAACCTGCTATTTTTGTTGTAGGCACCGACCTGTTATTTTTGTTGTAATGGTGGTGTGATTTCAAGTCATTTCTGACTTATTGTGGCCTTAAGATGAACAATCATGGGTTTTGTTTTGGCAAGATTTGTTCAGAGAAGGTTTGCTTTTGCCTTCCTCTGAGGCTGAGGGCATGTGAGACTGAGACAATGTGACTGGCCCAAGGGCATCCAGTGGTTTTTCATGGCTGAGTGGGGATTCAAACCCTGGTTTCCAGAGTCAAAGTCCAATACTCAAATTAGCAACCTGAAAGCCAACTATATCCCATTGGGGAGCAGTCACATTAATTGTAAATGTGCTTAACACCAAAGAAATGTATCCAAATAGCCTCCATTACTCTAAAGATGTTGTACAATTCCCCTTTGTTCCTAGAGCTATCCTTCACTTTTCTGATGTCCAAACCAGTCTTTCTAGTTAGCTGGGAGTCCATTCTGGGGACACATCAGCCCCATTCCTATGACTTATTGCAGTCAAGTGAGGATTTCATCACCTGAATTCACTTCCTCAAACTTAGGCCACTGCCTTGCCTACTCTGAGAATGCAGTTTCTTACGCATCAACCTTTTTTCTTTATTTCTCAACTAAGTTTATAGCCTACTTTTCCTCTAATGAGCTCTTGGATGGCCTCCTCCCCATTTTTAACTTCACAAAACCCCTGCAAAGTAGATCAGGCTGAGAAAGAAAGTAATTCACCCAAGGTCATCCAGTGAGGACTTGAACCTGGATCTTACAAATCTGAGTCTAACACCTAAACCACTACACTAGAGTTGCTGTTATTCATAACCTGCCTCATTACTGGGAAGAAGGTTACAGAAGCATTGTTCTCCCTTTCTGTCACTCACCTAATTTCTTGTTGCTTCTTTCACTTATTTTTCTTTCTGAAACTAATCTTATAAGGAAAGAAATATGGCGTAACTACGTACTACATAATAGATAGTACCTGGGGCCCTTTCATACTACATCCTTATACACCACGGCCCAGTACATAGTGCCAGGAAGTGGTATCCAATTCTAGGGTTAGGGACCGTGCACCAACCACACGGTCCCTAACCCTAGCATGTCATGGTGGTGGTGTGATTGCGGCCTGCCATTCATACGGGGGGCAACCATAGTGACGTAAGCAACGCACAGCGTTTAGATGTCGCTGCACATCGCTTATGACATGAATGCACCAATGGTGCATTTGTGACTTTTTTCCGGGTTCTTTTTGGAGCAGAGGGACGCTGTGCAGTTGGTTGCTGTAGTGTCCCTCCAGAGGAAAAATGGCCGCCTCCAGCCTGCCCTTTTGGGGCAGTTTGTTTTGCCCCCATGATCCCATTTTAACTGCCATGGCTCTGTCCTATGGAATCCTAGTATTTGTAGTATGGTGAAAACTAGAGCTCTCTTGCTAGGGATTCTAAAGGCCACTCCCTAAGCTGCAAATCCCAGTATTCCACAAGACGGAACCAGGATAATAAAAATGGCAGTTTTTAAAATGGCATCACAGCACTACAACTGTGCAGAGTGAAAGGAGCCCAGCAGTACTGCATCTGAAAACACCACTCTTTTATCCTGGATAATGGTCTCAGGAAGTAGAAGGAAAGTTTAGAATGAATCAGCAAATCTAAAGCATGAGAAAGATTTTTAAAACACACCTTATCTCCTTCTTCCACCTCACAGATCTTCTCTCCAGTTGCAGGGTTAATGACGGGGAACTTTTTGCCACTAGTTGAAGCATGCCACTCATTATTTATAAATATCTGCAAGAAAAAGAGTAGGAAAAACTTCTATTATATTTCTTATCTCACTCCTGTTATTTCTCACCCATTTGCAAAGAATATATTCTGAAATGCAAGATGATATTCAACAACCATCATAGAATCATAGAGTTGGAAGAGACTGCAAGGGCCATCCAGTCCAACCCCCTGCCATGCAGGAAATCTAAATCAAAGCATCTCTGACAGATGGCCATCCATCCTCTGTTTAAAGACCTCTGAGGAAGGAGACTCCACTACACTCTGAGGGAGTTTGTTCCACTGTTTAACAGCCCTTACTGTCAGGTAGTTCCTCCTAGTGTTGAAGTGGAATCTCTTTTCCTGTAGCTTGTATCCATTGCTCCGGGTCTTAGTCTCTGGAGCAGCAGCAAACAGGTTAGCTCCCTCCTCAATATGGCATCCCTTCAATTATTTAAACAGGGCTATCATATCACTCCCTTAACTTTCTCTTCTCCAGGCTAAACATCCCCAGCTCCCTAAGTCGTTCCTCATAGGACATGGTTTCCAGACCCTTCATCATTGTGGTCACCCTCCTTTGGACATGCAATTTTTGTTCAATAAAGCGCTATGCTAGGAATTAGACTGAGGAAAAAAACCTCAGAATTCTTGCTCAGAGGGGTAGCCTGTACTTAGGTTGCTTCCAGTTTTTATATTACAAAGTAGATTTTATACTACATAATAGATTTTTTTTTCTACTCTATAAGTCAAAGCCAACTTGAAGGCAATTGATAACAACAAATTAATATGTCAAGGAAAGGGAAATATATAAGACCCTATTATGCAAAGAGGTCTATAAATTAGGACAACTTCTGATATTATCTTTGCAAATTCCTCAGGAAGTTCAACGACACAGCAGTCTTGGTGGTCCTGATCCTTGGTGCCTGATAATTTCAGGGGATGCCTCAAGCCTTCACTGCCAGCCGACTCTGGGGCCCATGCATGCGGACAACCGGAGATGTCAAAGACAGGAGAGCAAACACACTAGGTAGTTACATTCTTACCATAGAAGATGTACAGAGGACATTTGAGAAACATACCATTGAGAAATATTTGTTTTTTATCCCCATGTTGGCTTTGTCTTTTAAATCACATATACAGATTTGTTTTTCCATTCCACATAATCATGGGTATTTCAGAATAATCGCAGTAAATATATAACTGGAAACATACCATAGTTTGGACACTCCAGAAACCATACTGGTTTATTCAACAGAAATGCTGCAAAAGCTGAAATTCTAGTTTTAAAAAAGTGTGAGGGAGCCTTTTACATATGAAATGTTAACCTTTACACAGCAAGAAGCAGAAGGTGCCACAAATCCCTTTTTATTGTGATGAAAATAAATGCCTCCTGCACTGATGGAGAAACTTTATACAGAAGCTTATATCCAGACCCAGGTGTAGATTAAAAAAAAAAAACACCATGAGGGCAGAATTGTGATCTGTTACTATGATAACCAAATTAAGCATGAGTCCATAGCAAGCAGAATGTTAAATGAAAGAAACCCCTACTTGGCAGCACGGTTGGTTCCTTAACAATGAGAGCAAAAGAGTGTGTGTAAAGAGTAAATATTAATATAACAGCTCCCTGTGATGAGACACTATGTCAATTCATATCTGTTTGTAAAAGAGAAAATTGTGAAACACCTTTTTTGGAAGTTCTCGTAGCCTTTATTTTTGGCTACGTTTAAACCAGAGGCTCAGTGACTTTCTCTCAGGTATCTTCTATTACTGCTTCATATCATTACCTTAACATCAAAGAGCAAATATGAATTGCGAGAGGTAAACATTTTTAAGTTTGAAAAGGAGATGCAGTGGGAATATAGAAACCCAGATTGATTTGTTTGAAGTATTAATATCTTGCCCTTCCACTGAAAGTACCCAGGGCAGCTCATGCAAAAGTATAATCATATAACATCACTAAACCAACACCAAATATACAACCAATTAAATATATAGAAATGTAAAGTAGCAAGCAGGTTCATCTGTATCTTTTATCTGTCCTTATTTTGAAGGCACACTTAAAAATAATTGTTTTCTTGCTATACAGTCGACCCTGTTTTCGTGGGGGTTCTGTTCTGGACCCCCCCCATGAAAACAGAGTTTCGCATATATTCAAGCCCCATTGGCTTGAATATAGGCACGTGGGTGTGGGAGTGTGCGCATGTGTGCCTTGGGCAGGCGCTCCGTAATTTCACCCTCCGTTTGTCCCTTGCGTATAAGCGAGGGACGTGGTTTCCAAAACCACGAGAATGGAGGGAGCACTGTATAAAAAAATAGAAAAGGAAGGGCCTAGGAGGCTGGTAAGAATTGAAGATCCCACTCAGCACCTGGAAAAACTGACAGCACTGTCCAGAGATAACAGTGGCTGAAGACTGGTTCCACTTGCCACCATTGTGGATACAACATTGGCTCTAGCAATTAGCCTTTTTGCTTCGTTAGCCCAGGATGCCTAGAGAAAAAATAACGACTAGTTGGTAGGAGACAGCATCATGGGGCAATCAATTTCTAGAGTAGCTTGACAATTCTAGAGACCAACTGAGCAAAAAACCATGAGAATGTAAAACTTCCTGAGACTGATGTCTTGTCTGCATGGGTCAAAAGGCCCCACCCTGCCACTTCATGGCATTGGCTTATTCAGACGATACACAGCCCAAACTCCAGTTCTAGCATGGGCAGTTTGGACAATGTCCAGCCTGTCTTGCATTAGAACCAAGGCATAACAATGGTGTTTATCAGACGAGCTCTTAAAGAGGTACTATTCCAGTGTGACTCCGCTAGCTGCCTCCTGTTGCATGCTGGGACTGGCAGTTTTAAGGAGGGGTATTTAGAATTCTCAGGCAGAGAAGTTCAGCTCCTTAAAACTGCCAATCCCAGCATGCAACAGGAGGCTGCTAGAGGAGTCACACTGGAATAGTACCTCTTTAAGAGCATAGTGTGATAAACATCAATGCTAAAACGAAATTCCACATTTTACCTTTTGCTTTAGATCTTCTGGGATGATCTGGGTCCTCTATTTCCACACTGTCTGTATGGGTATTCCACTGGGCTGCCTGGCACATTTGCTACCACCACAGGTCGTTCATTCAGGGGTCAGAATCCAGCCTGTAACCATCGCAAGAGGCCTCATTCTAATCTTAGAAGCAAGTGATCCATGTCAGCAGTGGATACACCAGGCAGCCCAGAGGGATGCCTATACAGGCAGCTGCCATGGCACAGAAATGGAGGCCAGGGTAATGGAGGTAGGTCATGGCAGCTGTGGGACCAGGATACTTCAGGCTGCCCTGGAGTATCCTGGCCAGTGCAGATAGTAAACTATGGTGGGTTACAGACCGCCATTAAAGTACGCGCAGAGCGCATACTAGGGTTAGGAAGGGCCGGTGCTTCCGCACCCCCTAACCCTAGTACATGCTCTGCGTGCACAAAATCGTGGCAGCTGTTCCACATGTCCGCTGCCATGATGGCGTCATGAACGCACCACCTCCAAATGAGGCGGTGCGACATGATGCCATCGCTCCGTGTGAGGGCGTTTAACGCGTCCTTTAGGCAGAGCAGGAAGGAGCTGTGAAACGGAGCTTCTTCCTGGTTTGCATCGCTTGGCGCAGCCTTCAGACGGCTGCGCCCAGCGACACAAGGGAGAAAGGGGTCAAGCAGCCCCTTTCTCCTCCTCCTCGCGGGGTGTCCTTGGGGCTTGAAGCCCCAAGGACACCCCTTTCCAGGCTGTGGGGAAGCAGCCTTTTGCCGCTTCCCCGCAGCCCGGAAAGCGGCGGATCGGGGCCTCAGCGGCTGCCGTTCTGGCCACTGAGGCCCCGATACACCGGGGAAAGGCGCGCCTACAGGCCGCCCCAAAGGGGCGGTCTGTAATGCGCCTACGAAACTATTTGCAGACATGTAGGCAGTCATGTGGATTTAGACTTGTAGCAGTGATAACCACAACTAACCCTTATGTAATATGCATTATTATTTAAGCCATTACTGGGAGTTCGGTATAACTGGAGTAACTTATGAAAGCATTACTTGTGTGCTCCCATCCAAGGGTATATTAGTTGCACCCTTCCCTCCCCCCCCCCCATGACAGCAATCAAAATATGCTCAGTACACTGTTTTTCCTTAGAAGAGTCCATTATTAGACTTGTCAGCGGGGACTCAAGGGCTGATCCTGAAAGAAATAGAACTGATATGTTTGAAAGATTACAGAAGCCACTCAAGAGGACTACACAAGACACAAACACTGTCTGAAGGTCTATGAGATTCATCTGGAGGACTTGTTCCTTGAATGCTATATTCATGTTAAAATGCAAACCGTACTGCTAAATGCAGCCAGTGCATTGCTAAAGACATTGCCACCCCATGCCCCCCAGTGATGCTACTGCCTTGATCCAGATTTTAAAATGGCTCTGACCTTGTGAAAGACTTCTGACTGATATTCTGGAAAGCCATTGCAACAGTAAACAATACTGGTCTAGTTGGACACTAAGAACTTTTATCACAGCAGCCTTCTGTTTTGCCACAATTGCATTAGTGTAAGAAATCAAAAGCATACCAGTTTAGGAGCATTCAATATTGCACTTCTCTGTAATAGTACAAAGGTGCTGCTTTGGTGATCTATAGTCTCATGTGCTCTCTTCTCCCCATAAACCCATCTCCTTGCCCCATGCCCTAGCCAGTGTGCCTTTTTATCATAATTGAGCTATTATGGCAATGCAGTGTAATAAAGAGAAAAGAAATGGAAAACAGACTGCTTGAGAATACTGAGGGGGGGGGGGGGGGGAGAAGGGGAGAATCATGCCAATTAATGGAAATATAGCAGAGGGAACATGAGACCATAATGGGAAAACAACAATATTAAGAGCCATTGATGAGTTATCTCATCAGTGAAAAGGTGTGTTCTACCAATGATTGAAATGCAAAGCAACAATGAGAGGGACAAGATGTCATGTGATAACTATGGCCAAAGTTGCTATTATCCAGCTTTAATTCTAAATTTAAAACTTTGTTTGATAAACTCTGCTTGAGTATAGAACAGCTCCCTATGTTCCCCCCATCTCATGGGTTTATAGGAAATAACTGAAAATAGTGCATAATTCCTAAACGGTGGTCATGGAGGTAATAGTCCAAGTTTCTAGCTTTACCCTAGCTTCTAGATATACTTCTCTGGAAACTGTGCTTAATTTTGAGAAGGCAGAATGCATGACACTGTAGAAAGAATGTGATCTACTGAAAGGGAGAGAAGTCAACAAATAAGCCAGCAAAAACATCAACAGCTGTTCTGGGCCTGTTTGAACTGGTTCCTTTTGCTCTTGATGAGCTAGAACAAGTATTAGGATAATATGATGAGGTATACTTTCTGGTGTTTATTTTGCTAATTGTGGTTATGGTTTATTTCTGTAGCATAATGCAACTCTCTTGTAGCCTATGACTCACCAAGTGTGGATTTTGTAAAAATGAACACTAATTCAAGAACAGGGATTTAAATCTTTGCTTATTTCACTCTCTGATGCAATAACAAATATTTCAAACATTTTATTCCCACTGGGTGAGATCATGAAAGTTTTTAAATGTTTTCAGATTCATAGCATTTTGGGACCTTTTGCCAGTTAAACTGGTGTCAAACTGCATTATTTCTTCTGTGAAGATTAGACCTGAACTTAAACTCCATTACCTTCAATAACAAATAATGTAACTATCTTAGATAATAGCACATAGTGATGAACTAATACAGGGATTTTTTTTTCACATTCCACTCAGCCATGCTACCTATAGAATTCTAGGAACTATAGTCCAGACAAGGAGTTTCCTAAGCTCTGGGCTCTACAAAGTTTTCTAATAGTGCATGAGATTAGTATGGTTAATTCTGTATCCATTGTAAAAGAACCAAAAACATACAAATGCTCCAGTGCTTATTCGTAGGAGTCTGCAGAGGCAAATGTCTCCTTGGAAAGTATACATGAAGTACACTGAATTCCTGTAACACTGTGCCATTTGACACCATTCCCATTATTTTTTTTATCATTTTCTGTACAACTTCCTTTTATAGGCTCCAATACTAGTTTACTTACTGAGTCAGTAAAATTTGGAAGTGGAGTGGGGGAGGAAATTATAATGAAATGGCAGGAGCAGTGTTCAAGGACAAATGTCATTTAATTATTAGAACCATGATCCAAATATTAATGATTTACAGTGCAACCTTATACTGTACATGTTTATCAGAGGTAAGCCCCACAGAATCCAATGAACCATTTCCCCAGACAGGATTGCAGCCTTAGCTATTCAGTGACTGTGGTATGCCAACTACCTCCCCTTTTATTTACTCACAACAGCAACATATATATGTATGTATATACGTCTTTTTCGCTGAATTCATTGTCTTAAGAAACATATGGATTGTCACTTGGAATGAATTGAATACCAAGAGCACTGATAATCACAATGGTACAGCACACAACAGTCAGAAACAGTCAGGAAAGATACTGAAGAGTCACCTTCATATAGTGGTTAAGGTATCTGACTAGAATGTGGAGCCACTTAGGTTAATATCCTTACTCAAGCATGAAGCTCACTGGGTGACATTGGACTAATCACCAATGTACCATCTAACCTGTTGTGAGGATAAGTGGGAGAATGAACTGGGGAAGAGACAACACCAACCTAACTTGGGGGAAGTGTGGGATAAAACTTAAGCAAACAAATGAGGCTTAAAATGTTGGAAAGGATCCATTCTATGCTTTTGTTTTGCATTCTACAATCATATTTGAATTACTCTGGCCCTATACAGACTGGCACTTTAGGCTGGTATGGGGGCAGAGTTGGGGCGTAGCGTCCTCACAATGCATGCCCCAACTTCACCCCCCAGGGGGCCTTGATGCCACGTGCCACTCCACACAGTGCGTGGCATCACTTCACTCCTCTGGTCCTGCGTCCATACAATGCAGTGCCAAAAGAGCGCCACATAGCCATGCCACCACAACCATTGTTGCTTTTCGTGGCTCCTTTTTGCGCCCTGGAAAGGCCAGATCAGGACCATGGTGTGAGGTTGCTGCAGCCCCAATCCAGCTAGGAAAGGGGTGGCTGGAGGCTGCCCCTTCAGGGCTGTATGTACAGCCCCTCTGTCTCTTTTTACAGCACATTAGAGCTCTAAGGTCTTCAGGAGAGGCCCTTCTCTCTGTCTCACCACCTTCTCAGGCATGTTTGGTGAAAACAAGAGAGAGAGCCTTCTTGGTGGCTGCTCCCAAAGTTTGGAACTCCCTTCCTAGGGAGGCTAGAATGGCCTTCCTCCTTGCTCTCCTTCTGCCATCAAGTCAAAATATTCTTATGCTGACAGGGTTTTTGAAACTGACTGTGACAAGCTTTTAATAGTATGCTGTGTTGTTTTCTGGTTTGTATGTAGTTTTTTAGGGAGCCAGTGTGATGTAGTGGTACTAGAGACCAGGGTTCAATTCCCAGCTTGGGCATGAAACCCTCTGAGTGACCTTGGGCATGTAACAGGCTCTCAGCCTCTGGAGAAGGCAATGAACAAATCTTGCAAGAGAACCCCATGATAGGTTCACTGAAGAGTCACCATAAGTCAGAAACAACCTGAAGGCACACAACAACAAAGATTTAGTATTTTAATGAATTTTAATAGTTTTAACTTTATAAATAGTTTAATTGTCTTTCAGGTAACATTTTGCAGTGGGCTCTTGGTATCTTCTGGAGTTTGGTTCTAGGACACATTAAAATATTCCTTTTAAAAAACAGAACAGAGCAAATCCCTTCTCCTTGTGTAGTAAAATTTACAGTAATTCCAGTATGAGTGTGTGTCTATCTATGTTATGGAGTATTATAATTTTTCAGTGAAGGCAACTCTAGTGAGGTCAGTTCCAGTTTTGGACATTTGTTAAATATTTCCACAGTCATGTGACAACCCTGTACCCCTTATCAAAGAAATACAAACATTAAGATCGATGTGGGGGGGGGGGCTATCTCTGGAGTGGTGGGAACAGACTACAGAACAAGGTAGTACAGCATTAGAGGGAAATATATCCTTTGAGAAGAAAGATAATTTGGAAGTTCATGTTTATGTGTACTTTTGTTGTTTTTGTGTGCCTTCAAGACATTTCTGACATATGATGATCCTAAGGGAAAGGTATCACAGAGATATCTTGACAAGATTTGTTCCTTGGTAGCTTGCATTGCCTTCCTCTGAGGTAGAGAGAGTATGACTAGCCTGAGGTCACCCAGTGGGCTTCCTCAGTTGAGCAGGGATTCAAACCCTGGCTTAGTCTTAAGTCCATCACTCAGACCACTACACCTTGCTGGGTCTTATAATAAATACATACTTGAAAGCTAACATTCCTCTGATGCTTTAACATCTCAGAAGATGACTTTCCAATGTTGCTTTCTGTCATTTATTATTATGTGGACATTATGTGGTTGCAAGGCATTCCTGCCACCAAAGGTGGACAGCTTTCCATCTGAGTGGGAGTGAAGCAATCTGATTCTTCTTCCTCCACTGAAACCAAATGGTCTTAACAGTACTTAACTTTGGCTTATGGCTGCCAGCTGCCCAGGAATAAAAAAAACAAACATCCAAAGGCCTGCCTCAGCCTGCCCAACCCTGCCCTTTAAGAGCACTTTAACATGCTGTAGCTGGCAGGTAAACATTTTCACAGTCCAGCGATAAACCTTATCACTTGCCAATGACATGCACATCAAGTTAATGTTAAAGTCACAGGCAAGTAATCCTGGTTTGGCTCCACTGTATTCTTTGTTTCTTATCCAAAGTTTGACTAGGTTGTAATTTTCGGAGTTTATCACACAGACTTTCACCCCTGATCTGGTCACGGGCAGGGAGCACATTTGGCTGAGTGAAATCACATGCTGCACTGTCCTCAAGGCAGCCTGATGCCATCGCCTGGTGCCAAGCCATTCCTGATCAAGGCTCAGGTACGTGAATCTTGAAAGGCGGAAGCTTTCCGGCGGAGCAAAATCACGCAGCTGAGTCCTAATCAGGGATGGCTTGGTGATGGGCAATGGCATGGGGCCACCTTGAGGACAGGGTGGTGTGAGATAAAATGCATTTTCACTTGGCCACGTGTATCCCGTTCGTGCCCAGATAGGGGGCAAAAGTGTGTGCAATAAGCTCCTTTGTTTCTCTCTACTATTAAGCCTCACAATTGCACTACTCTGTTTCCTCTTCTCATTCAGTCTCCCTGACACAGTTCACATGACTTTGCTAACCATTTGGTCAAAGTTCAGAGATACTTTGGAGAAATCATAAAGGAAAACAGGAGGAAGAAGAGAAAAGGTGGAGTGAATGCATGGAAAACTAATTTAAGAGTTAAACTGAGATAATATCTCAATATCTCTTATCTGTCTTTTTTGCATGAGCATGGAAAGAATTTGCTGAAATGCCTTTTACCTGATAAAGCAGGATCGTTCTCAGCAAGGGTTTTCCTTGCTCTGTTGGAGACAAGATACGTAGCTGGATATACAGGTTTATGGACAGGGTAATTTACTTTTAAAATGTCTTTCTCCCTCCTCCTAGTCTCTTGCCATTGGCCATACTAGCTTGAACATCTGGGAGTTGAAGTCCAAGACATCCGAAGAGCCAAATATTTTTCCACCACTACAACAATACTTCCTTGGTCCCATCTGTTTCAATAGGTTTTGCTTCTGGGATAACATGAATAGGATCACAGTGTAAAGTATGTGCAAAACATGTTAGGCTCAATCCTGTTATATCTGCTCTATGAAATTAATATCCCAGAATAGTAGATGGAGTTGTGTTTTGTTATCATGACCTTACTAAGATCTGACAGAGCTAACATCATCTTCATTCCACATCTGTGGTGCAAACAAGCATTGCATCATGTGTCTCTCACCTCAATGCCCAGTTACACCTGTCCTAGCAAGGAAATGATGCATGGAGGCTTGCTTCTGAAACCTGACCTATGGATCAGTGGATCTGAAAAGTGAAACTGAAGCCAATTTAGTCTTTCTGAACAAAACACTACCCAACTGTTATAAAACACAGATGTTGTTGTGTGCATTCATTTCTGAGTTATGACAACCCTAAAGTAAACCTACCACAGGGTTTTCTTGGCAAGTCTTCAGAGGTTTTTTTTCCTATTGCCATCCTCTAAGGCTGAGAGTGTGTGACTTGCCCAAGGTCACCCGGTGGCTTTACATGGCCAGGATTTGAACCCTGGTCTCCAGGGTCTTAGCCCAATTAGCTCAAACTACTATGCCACACTGGTTCACAAAATGCAGAGACTCCTTGCCACAAGCTGCTGAATGTTGGAAAACCCTGTTGGGGCATGTAGAATCAAGAATCTAACATGCAAACATGTAGAAGACATGCATGTAGGCCAGGAATACCAGCAGAAGGTTCTGTTGAAGCTCAGCTTCAGGCTGCAAAGAAAAATTCCTCCCATGCAGAGGCTGCTGCTGCCTTGCTGAAGATCTGCTAGACAGCCAGTTACTCACAAAGAGGCTTTTGATCGTCAGGTTCAGATATTTACAAATCATACAATCAAACTGCTCTGCCAGACACCAATACAGCAACTCCACCACACAGAGCATTCCTCCCTCTCCCTTATATACACTTTCCCTCTCAGGGTTTTGAGCCCTTCCCCCTCCTGGGATGTCACTTGGCAGCTATGACTTTGACCAATTGAAGCCTGCTGGTTTCACCTCCTGTGCCGGTGTTATCAGCTATATTAAATGCTGAGTCATTGTGGCTGCCACTTGATCTCTGGTAACCCTGTCCTCTTTGTCCCAGTTCCTCCTGTGGCCACATCCATGACATTTTCTGGACCAGAGTGCTTTGTGCTCTGACAAAACCTGCTTGTGTGAATGTGACCCATTGATTTTACATGGTGCCTTTGTTTCTTCCTGGAGTTTGGGGAAATCAGGGGGGGGGAGACAATGTGGGGCTTGTTATTGCATGTGGCCCACAACCTGCGTGTTCCTTACCCCCCCCCCCCCCCCTGCAGTGTTTCAAATAGTTTATGAACCAGATTTCAAAGTAACATAGTGAAGGCCCTCCAGTCTAACTGCACAGGAGTTAAACCAAGCTTCATATTTTCAAACTTGATTCACTCTAGTGAAGTAACAACAGGAATGTAAGCATAGTCAATGGACTTGAAATTTCTTTCATTCAATAAATCTTCTTGTGACTAGGTCCTTTAGCTTAATTGGGTAGGGGACAAAAGCTCAAGCTCTCCCACCATCCCATCTCTTGTCTGGAATGCCATGTGTTCCTTAGATTCTAAGCATGTGGGCAGGGATTGTTCATTTCTTTTTAGCTCTAGAGTGGCTAATTTGCTTTTATGCACTAGTTTGGACTACATCTCCCAGAATCCTGAGTTAGTGATTATGCTGGTTTGGGATAGTTATAATCCCCCTCCCCCCTGGGAACTAATTGTAAATGAGAGCCAGCAGGTTACAGTGATTTGAGAGTTGGACTCTGGAGAGTACGATTCCAGTCCCTGCTCAGCCCTGGAAACCCACAGGATGGACAAGTCACACACTTTCAGCCTCAGAGTAAGGCAAAGGCAAACCCTTTTCCCAAGAGGGTCCCATTATAAGTTTGCTTTAGGGTCTCCATAAATCAGAAACAGCTTGAAGGCACACAACAAGAATAAACTGTAATAAGCTGTAATGGGACAACGGAATCATATTACACATCCCATATTCTTCTTGCGGTTCTTAGATGCTAACTTTTTTCCTTTTGGAACCCAGTCCCAAAGATACTGCTGTGGTCTAGATTACAGTTTGTACAGAGCTTATTCCCAAAGAACACCCAGGTTGTATGCCACTTACTAAAAAGGTCCATTGACAGCATAATTCCACAAATAGAATCCCCAGAATACGTTCCACTAAGTGCAATACATTCTATGCCACTTACTAAAAAGGTTCATTTATAGCATAATCCTACAAATAGAATCTTCAGGATAAGCTCTATGAAGTTCAGTAAGGCTTACCAAACAAGTGCATATGCAGCTGTTATTTCACTGGGCTTACTACAGTATACCTGCCCAGGTCCACAGCTGGAGCAAACCTGAAGTTTAAGATGCATTGAGTTCAGAGAATCAAACCTTTAGACATCCTTGTTCCACAGAATGCACACACAAGTAATTAACAACTTTTCTATGACACTTCCTTGAGCAAGGAAAGAAGATCCTGGAAAAGTTCCGGTGTGTGTGCGTGTGCGCGCGCAACTCCCATGGGAATGCTGATGGGGAAATTTTGAAGTTTTCAATTTAAAAAGGGAACTTTCCCCAAGCTCTAGATGTTAAGCAATGATTAGAAAGCACTGTCAGCAGCTAGCATGCAAACTGAAAGAGCACAGGTGAATAAAACCACAACTGAGCTCAAGTGGGTTGAGCAACAGGAAAAACAAAAAAGAAAATCCAGTGTGCACATTAGACAGACGCCACTTTTGGGAAGCTAATAAACATAACTCACCTTGGTATACTTAATCTTCAAGTCACTGAGGGGTGCAGGCAAAGTCGGGGGTGCAGGAACTGAACTGGAATCCGATTGCTTTTTTGCAGATGACATGGTTGGTTCAGTTTCTGAAACACAGGTGTGGAAGGCTTAAGTTCAGTGATATTTGCCCTGACTGAGCACTTAAGTTTACTTGTGCCCTTTTTTATCTGAACAGAGCTATCGTATATTTGCATGCAAGAGTATGATTGGATGATCAACTGCAGAGCAAAGCAAAGGGGAGAGAACAACCGTGGATGTGTGACACCTAGGAAGCAGCCTCTATGCTCAGGGGCAAAAGTCTGTTTGAGGTGACGGCATGCTAGAGGTTTGCAAATAAGCTCCTGTATTTTTTGTATCTGTAAGAATAATCCATTCTCTAAAACATAAGTCTGATAGCCTAACAGGGTTATTCCTGAGCTTTAAAGATTAACGTGTGTGTGTGTGTGTGTATATACACCTCTGTTTTTACAACATCAGCATGACTGGCAAAAATTGAACAGATTTATCTTTTTTGGCAGAGAGTTGTTGTGAGGGGAACAGAATTTATCTCGAATATCTAGGATTGGCCCATTTAAAAATTCCATAGTTCTCATCTCTCTCTCTCTCTGTGTGTGTGTGTGTGTGTGTGTCTGTGTGTGTGTACCTTTGTTCTTGCAACAGCAGCATGACTGGCAAAAATTGAACATGTTTACCTTTTCTTGGCAGGGGGTTGTGGTGATGAGAACAGAGTTCATCTCAAATATCTAGGAATGGCCCCTATAAAAATTCCATAGTCCCCTACTGTCCCAGTTTGACAGAGACAGTCTCAACTAATCCTCTGTCATCCCATTTTCTCAGCTGCTTTTAAAATGTCCCAGTTGCTCTCTCTTCCTCCCATTTCCCCCCTTTGTCCTCAGCTTATTTCAGTTGCTGCAAAGTAAGTTTGAAATGCAAACATAGTATGCCTTTAATTAACTCAGCAGGGAATTGTGGAGAGGAAGAGGTGACATCTTGCCCTTCAAGGTAAGCTGATGCAGCCTCTCCAAGCTTGTGTGTTTTTCCTTGTGAATAGCTTCATACCATTTGACCACACTCTGAAGTTGCTTGGCTGCCTGTATTCCAGTTTTCAGCTATGAAAGGTTGGAGTTTGTGAGGAAGGTCAAATCCAGAAACTGCAGAGTTAGGAGAGTTGAAAACAAATAGCAGATGACAGGAAAGCAGACCTTCCTATCTTCCCATTTCCCAGCCCCAGAATACACATACCTTCCAGGGGAGGATCAGTGATGTTGATGCAGCAAAACTAACTAAGGCCCTTTCACATTACACCATTATAACACTATGGTTCCACTTCAAGACTCATAGATTCATTCTACACAGTTATAAGATGTGCAGTTTACAGAAAGGTATCTAGAATTCCTAGCTAGAGTGTGCTAGTGCCTCACCAAATAATGAACCTTAGAATTCCATAGGACACAGTCATGGAAGTTAAAGTGGAATCTTAGTGGTATAACTGCACAGTGTGAAAGGGCCCTGGATTCTTGTAGCATTTTAAAAACAATCAGATTCTTTGTGGCATAAACTTTTGATGTGCTGCTGCTGCTGCTGCAGCTGCTGTTGTTATGTGCCTTCAAATCATTTCTTACTTATGGGAATCCTAAAGTGAAGTTATCACAGGGTTTTCTAGGCTGAGAGTGTGTCACCCAGTGCATTTCCATGGAACTGAACCCTATCTCTACAGTCATAGTCCAGTGTTCAAACCACTACACCATGCTGGCACATAGATGTCCACAGTCCACTTTTTCAGATGCATATAATGTTATCCCTTGCTTGACAGGTGTATGCATGCACTTTCTGCCCTTACCCAATATTCTCTATTAATGCTATAGCTGCAATCTCACAAACATACTTTGTATTTAATTCTATTGAACAGAGAAATACTTTCATTTCGAGTACATGTACAACTGAGCAAATTCTGATTAAATGAAACAACAAAAACCTTTTGTCGTAATGAGATTGATTGTTGTCATATATATGGATGGTCCTGGGGTGGGGGTGGGGGACCAACCAATGCAGCCTTTTCCAGCTCCAAAGATGCTGTTATATTGGGGGAAATTTGCACCAGTTGGATTTTTGCCCATCTGCCATTCAGATATGGGGACACAACTTCCATCAGGGGAAAAAGTGGCAACTGTACATTTAAAGTGTGTGAGGGGAGTGGTATCACTTGTACCACTTTCCCAACTTCTCTCTCACATACAAATCACATTTTTTCATCTCTTCACCATCCATGACAGGCAGTTCTATGGCATAAACTCCCCACAGGGTGTGGTAATATTCTGGAGCATTAGCAAGGCTTTACTTACTTAGCCTTGCCCTTTAGTCCTGTATATTGCAACACACAGAAGGCTTGGCAGAGAACAGTTTGCCTTACAACATATCTGGCCTCTAGCCTCAGCATTTCTTAAAACACTTTCCCCCTAATATAGCTCATTAATTCACTAATATATCTAGTGTAAAATAGCACTGGTGCTCCCGTCATGCAATGCAGGTATGCTAGAATAACCCTTAGATGTCCAGTGGGTTTTTAGCATCATCTAGTGTTCCCCTGTTACTGGATGTAGCTAAAAAGCACAAAGTAAGTGCAGCTTTAAGGGCCATTCTCTTCTATTATCTCATTCATCCAGTGTCTTAATTAATATAGTTTAGAAAGAAAGAAGGACCAGGGCTCAGGCAGCTTGGGAAATACTGTGATCTGCACTCAAGTTTCAAATCTTTTCACTCGCTCTGTTGCTGTGACTTTTTATTATTCATTCATTCATTCAGTCAGTCAGTCAGTCATTCTTTCAATTTATACCATTCCTTTCCCACCAAGGTGGTTTAAAAAATTAAAATAGAAATTGGCTTAAATGTTGCATTGCAGAAGTTTTTTTTTAAAAGCCCAATATTTTAAAAGAAGACACAGTCTAAAAATATTTGAAATACAACTGAAAAAATACAGGATAAAAATAGACCACGCCACTAACAATAGTATTCCACTCTATGATTAAAAATAATTAGTCAAAGTCTTGCTAAAATAATAAAGTCTTAACCTGATGGTGAAAATAAAAAAGCAGGGAGGGCCCCAACTGGACCTCCTTTGGAAGGGAGCTCCACAGTTACAGAGCAGCCACTGAGAGGGCTCTCTCCTATCTCCTCACCAAATGTGCCTGTGACGGTGGTGGGATCAGGAGAAAAGATCTTAGAACTTGGGTTGTCTTGTATGGGGAAATACAGTCTTTTAGACAGCCTGGAAGCAAGCTGTGTAGGGCTTTAAGGATCATAACCAGCACTTTGAATTCTGGCTGGAAAAAGAGTGGTAACTAGTGAAGCTGAGGAATTGTGTGATCCCTGTAAGTAGCCCCAGTCAGAATCCTGGCTGCAGCATTTGGACTGGCTGTAGTTTCCAAACGTTTCCAAAGGTAGCTCCACATATAATGTGTTGCACTAATCCAGACAGGATGTAATCAAGGCATGTGTCACTATAGCATAATAGCCAGCTAATATCCCTGCCATGTAGATAAAATCATGTAGACAACCTCGCTTGCTTAATTACCTGCGGTCGGGTTGGGATAGGGCAGCCTTAGGCTAGGCTGGAAGTCCTATTGTCTCCATCCCAAAGTGAAAAAGTTGGCACAGCTAATCCGAGGTGGAAATAAAATACATGCCTAGTGGTACTACATTTATATTACATCATATGGACCAGAGTTGAACACTGGGAAAGAAAACACTTTTGCTTCAGATCAATATGGTTGTGCTTGTTCCGCGAATCCTTAATGATATAGAGCAAGATAGACTGACCATAAAGAGCAGGTGTGGGAAAACTGCGAGCCTCCAGATGTTGCTGAATGCAACTCCCAGCATTCTTCACCATCAACAATGCTATCTAGGACTGTTGGGAGTTGCAGTTCAGCATTATCTGGATGGCTGTACAGTTCTCACCTTGATAGACGGATCATTCCACCCCCAGTGACGTGATGGGAGTGGAACGAAAGGGAGCAAGATGGGGACAGAATGGGGCAAGGGGTGCATTTTACTGCATGCCGGAATGCCACCGATGCCACCAGAAGTTCCCATTTGTGACAAACTGACTCAAAACCAGCCAATCAGGTGCTGGCTGAGGAGTTTGAAGATTCCACTTGGCAGTTGGTTTTGTCAGTTAGGGTTTGAATGTTGAGAGATGAAGTTGGAATGTTGACAGTTGGGAGTCAGTTGGAACTGGGACAGTTTAGAACTTCAGTTGGGGTTTGGAATCTTGAGAAAGGTTGAAGTTGGTGTTCAGTTGGGACTGTGTTCCGATAGTTCCTGAGGGAACAGTATCTTGTTAGAGAGGATGTTGATAATAGACCAAGAAAGGATCTGATAGGTCCAGAGAGGGATAGTATTAGTTTTGGGAGTCTAGAGAAGAGAGACTCAGTGTAGCCAGACTCTAAAAGAGGAGTTTGGGTTACATTATTTCTTGAGAGATATTATAGCCTTGGTGGCTGAGTTAATAAAAAGAATTGCCTAAAGAGGGACAGGGAAGTCCTGAGGTGGTTAAAGAATATCTGGGGAAAGAGGAATAACAGTAACAAAGTAAAGAGTACAAATGTAACTAAGAAATAATACGTGTCTGAACTAACAGCTGTTTAATGTCATTTAGTTCAAGTAACATCTGTTCAACCCTTTGCTCAATAAAGTTCATATTTTGTTTTATCTAAAGGTTGGTCTGGCATAATTATTATATCCACGCTATTATTATATAATACTGTAAACCTGAGTTTTAAAGAGGGTCTGCTCAAGTTTGGGGGCCCACTGTTACATTGCATATTTGTGTGGCAGCAGGGTGGGATAACAAAGGTCCCAAGCGCCTGCCACAATAGAAAAGGTTATAATAATTTTAATAATTTGTTTTATTTATATACCGCTATTCCAAAGATCATAGCGGTGAACAGCAAGTAAGCTAATTAGCAAGTAAGCTAATTTGACCCCAACAGTCTGGGTACTCATTTTAGCGACCTCAGAAGGATGCAAGCCTGAGTCGAGCTTGGGCCCTTTTGCTTGTCTTGAACTCGCAACCTTGTGGTTTTGAGTGAATGGCTGCAGTACAGGCATTTAACCACTGCGCCACCAGGGCTCCTTATTCGTTACATAATTTGGTGGCAGTGGGATAAAAACTCCCAGTTGCCTGCCATCACAGAAAAGGATTGTGGTTTGAGTGTATATCACAAAATTTGGTGGCAGCGTTAGGGTGAAGGTTGACTAGACGGGGCCTTCACATAACTGGATGGCACAACTAGGAAAGGGTTCGTTACACCATTCCGTTCCCGATCTGTCCCAGAGGAGGTGATTTTCAGGAATGCTTCTGAACAGTTCCTGAAAATCGCCTCTTCTGAGACGGATCAGGAACAGAATGGGAAATTCCGGTGGCATCTGTGGCGTTCCTGAGTGCGGTAAAATGCGTCCCTTGCCCCATTCTGTTCCCATCCCGCTCCTTTTCGTTCTGCTCCCATCACATCCCCGGGGGCTGTGCAATAAACTCCATAGAGTTGGAAGAGACTGCAAGGGCCATCCAATCCAGCCCCTTGCTTTGCAGGAATATACAATCAAAGCACCTCCAGCAGATGGCCATCCAGCCACTGTTTAAAATCCTCCAAAGGAGGAGACTCCATCACACTCCAAGGGAGTGTGTTCCACTGTCAAACAGCTCTTACTGTCAGGAGGTTCCTCCTAATATTGAGGTGGAATCCCTTTTCCTTTAGTTTCCCTTGATCAAAACACTGACTGCTCAGGTGAATGCGACGGTCAAGAGCACCTGTTATCAGCTTCGGCTGATTCGCCAGCTGCGCCCATACCTGGCCCAGAGGGACCTAGAAACTGTTGTACATGCTCTGGTAACTTCGAGACTGGATTTCTGCAATGTACTCTACATGGGGCAACCCTTATACCAAACTCGGAAGCTACAAATGGTGCAGAATATGGCAGCCCGGCTGGTCACTGGTGCTCCCAGGACCAGCCACATAACACCGGTTTTAAAAGATCTCCATTGGCTGCCCATTCGCTTCCGAGCTCAATATAAGGTGTTGGTTATTACCTATAAAGCCCTAAATGGCTTGGGCCCAGGATACCTAAAGGACCGCCTCTCCCCATACATTCCGCCTCGCACCCTCAGAACATCTGGGCAGCAATTACTGAAGGTGCCTGGGGCTAGGTTAACCTCCACCGTGCGGAGGACATTTTCCACGGCTGCCCCAGCCCTTTGGAATACGCTGCCCATTGAGCTCCGCTCATCTACCACCCTGGCCCAATTCAGGAAGGATTTAAAAACCTTCCTGTTTCAACAGGCATTCCCCGATTAAATATCCTGTGGGCCTTCCTCCTCTTTCCGTGGCCAAGAGGTTGGGCTATGGGGCTTTTTGTTATTTTAGCTGCTTTTGATGTATTTGCGCTTTTAAATTGTCTGTTTATTGTGGATTGTGTCTGTTTTTAACTACTATGTAAGCTGCCCTGATCCCTGGAAGGGCGGGGTATAAATAAAAAATTTATTTTATTTATTTTATACTTCCATCGATGCAGCCTAGAATCACGTTGGCCTTTTTAGCTGCTGCATCACACTGTTTACTCAACTTCAACTTGTGGTCTTCTACTAGGACTCCTAGATCCCTTTCACATGTAGTCTTCTTAGGCCAGGTGTCCCTCATCCTATATCTCTGCCTAAGTGCAGTACCTTACATTTCTCCCTGTTGAAGTTCATTTTATTAGTTTTGGCCCAATTTTCTAATCTATTAAGGTCATTTTGAACTTTGATCCTCTTCTCTGGGGTATTAGCTATACCTTCTAATTTGGTGTCCTCTGCAAATTTGGTAAGCATATTCTCTATTCATTTAGCCAATTCATTGATGAAGATGTTGAATAGCCCTGGGCCCAGACAGAACCCTGTGGCAAGATGAAGAGGAGCTATTGCTGAGCACCTTTTGGGTTCAGCCAGTCAATCAATTGCAAATCCACCTAACACTTGCACTGTCTAGTCCACATTTTACCTTCTGAAAGACCTTACTGAAATCAAGATATGTTATATCTACAGCATTCCCTTCATCTACCAAGGTAGTAATTTTATTTTTAAAAAGAGATCATATTAATCTGGCATGACTTGTTTTTGAGAAACCCATGTTGACTTGGTGTGATTACGAAATTCCCTTCTAAATGTTCACATACCCTCTATTTAACAGTATGCTCTAGCACTAAATAAAATAACATACGTGGCTTTAGTGATTTAATTTTCACGAAAGAAATCCTAGCAGTATTAAGTATTAACCTAGGGATTATAATAATTAATGGAGAAGATTTATTGACTTTCATAGTTAGCATCATAGTACTAGTTTTCTAAAAAAGGTGAACAGAATTATGTTTACAGAAGAAAAGTTTCCCATTGCCTCCTCCCATCTTGTAGCTTCTTGTACTTTCTGTTAATCATCTCCAGAGGTTTAGTATGTTTTCTGAATAATCTGGAATGGGGTTACAGTTACACAGAGCATCTGGAACAGAGGAAAAATGCCAGTGGTGTAGTAATATACATGATGAGTATAGCCACTCATCATGATTGTCCCCCTAGTCACACTCATGAGGAGGTTCCATCTGAACAAAGCTATTCTAGCTATTAACTCTACCAGGAGGAACTCTTTTGTAAACCCTAGGGGTCTTACTCCAGTTCAAAACCAGAATTTTCCCACCCAACATCAGAGTTTGGGGAGCAAAGGAATGGGAAACGTTTTGTGTCCCAACCAAAGATTCTTCCATGCACCATGGCTAAGAGGTCTTATTTTTATGTAAAAAGGTAAAAAATGGAAATTAAAAATTAAGCCATCTGAGTTAAAATGGTTGAAACCTCAGGTAGGTTTATATGAATGCAATATCTATCCAGTTTGCTAGTTATCATTTGTCTAGTAGATTACTTTTGCTGTTAAAGAATGTTCCCCCATGAGTGTTTGCATCAATGCTAGCCTTTATATATTTTTGTAATATGTAAAGCAGCTAGGGATGTTGCAATCTATAAAGCATCCAGTGATTATAAAGCATACAGAGCATTGTATTATAATTGTGCTGGCAATAACAAGACAAGTTTCCAACCATTTCTCAATCAGGCTATGGGCAATTAGGAGAAAGTTAGGTATGCCTAAATGAAATCACTGGATGTGTACTTTTATTATGTGCTCAGTATCTATTGATTTCAATGTCATTTTGGCACTCTTTGAATTGTGCCCACTGGATACAATCCAAAGCACATACGATGGAGCTATTAACTTCTATCGTGGGAAAGACTTTGGATCTAATCACAGTTGCACAAACATTTCCTATCGTGTGCAACAAGAACAGGGCAGCCTCTCTAAATGCTGCAGAAGTACAGTGAAACAATCATATCATCATGACGATGGAAAAATCCACGAATTTCTTTTTTCCAGTACTGATTTTTTCAAAGCCTAATATACTTTATCTCCTGAATGAGTGACTGGTGAATTTTGGTAAAGTCTGCAAAAATGAACTGTAATGAATATCTTCCCAGTCTAAATTTTAGTCTTAGTAGTGAAAATTAAAATAAAACTAAAATTAAAATAAGGAGAAGAAAATTAACATCATGCTTACAGAAGTAGCGT
>NC_056523.1:245002790-245026552 GCF_019175285.1 Sceloporus undulatus
AGGTGCCTTCATGCACCTTCATGTGAATTAGTTTACTGAAAACATAATAACATATACAAAAAACCTTGCACCTTTTCAAAAGGTGGAAAGATGTGTTCCTCTTCCCTTTATTACCTCACCACACAGACAAAGCCAGAGAGTCTAAGGTTTCAGAAAATATAGAGATATAGGGGAAACAGGCCGTGGTGATAGGTGATCTTGAGGAGAAACAAAAGACCCATCCTGAGACACTCAAAATATGGCCTGTTTATTAGTTAAAGAAGACATGTAAAGTGAAGAAATGTGTGTGTGTGTATAATTATTACAAAAGCTTATTAAATACACTAGCCTGTGCTACCAAATATCCTTGAATGTGTGATTACTACTCTCAGGGTGAAACAGACAGGTGGCTTGGAGTGGGACCTTGGCAACTGGACAGTTCTGAAAGCAGGCTGCTGCCTTGGTCCTAAACAAGTTGCTGGCAAGGAGCAAATTTTCGCTGCTCCTTTTTCCAGTGGCTTTAGGTCACCTGAGGCAGCCTCACAGGGCTTCGAGCTGCTCCGAAGGTGTGCATCATCTGCATGCCACACACCCCAAATGGCTGGAAGCCACTCCTTTTGGCCGGTGTATTTTGGGCCTATGGACCAAAAATTCCGACACCTCCACCACCTTTTGGCAGAACCCTCCTCTCATCTGTAGTGCTCAGCTTTACCACTGCCAAACTTTATGATTTCTTGTGGAATGGTGTTGTTCCAAGAAACCATTCACTGTAGGAGCACATGTTCTGTTGTTCCTTATATCCCAGAGTAGTTCCCTCATATGTTTCTTAAGTGGTCTGATTGTTTTACATATGTAAACATTTTGACATTTCCCACTGTGTGGCATAAGTAGCACACCAACTGTTGCAAGTGATAAAGTGGGTATTTCCACAAATTTACAATGGAATGATAATTGTACAAACATAATGAGAGAGAGAAAAAGACATCATCTTATAGGGTGGGTTGCCTTATCGGTGGATGTAGATTATCTCTTCAAACTAAAACAAACAGGAGATGTATGCTCTGGTACTGGAACAAGAAACACGCACCCTTTGAAGATATTTTTACAGCAACTCAAAAATAAAATATGTACTGCATAGGAAGAGTAGCCTATGATCTTTTTAAGAGCAATACTAGAACTGATTGTTTATTGAATTAAGAAAAATTAAGGTGACATTACAATACTTTTAACAAATTATATTCCAGCTCCAGTACAAAGACTAACAAAGACAGTGCAAAGACCATGCAAAGGGATCTTGCAGCACCTTTGAGATTAACTGTGTGAAAGAAGTTGTAGTATGAGCTTTTGTATGTGCTTCTCCCTCAGATAAAAGAAGATATAATAATGGTCATACTTCTCAACAGTCATACTGTTTAATTACAATGTCTAAAGTCTTAGATTGGGCTGCGAAAGACCTCTGGTACAGACAATGACAAGCTGGAACCCCCATGTATACTGGGAACATAGTTCTCAGTTTTAGAAGGTACTTCAAAGGTGCTATGAACTCTGTGAGAGTTAGCATCACCACTATAAATAAACATTCATTTGAAAGCACAAGGAGGGTGGAAAGATACCCTTAAAGTGTATGATCGTTCAAAGTTTCTGAAGCTGCCATCCTATACACATTTATCTAGGGAGGAGCTTCACTGAACACTCCATTTATATCTGAGTGAAAATGCTGAGCAACGCGCTACAGTTGATACAGTGTCAGTGGATGTAACTTTGGCTCCTATCAGTCCAGTTTAATGGATACTTTTCAACTTGTGAAACCTGATGATGTGGACAGGATCCTTGGAGAGGTAAAAGCCGCCACATGTATCTTGGACCCTTGTCCTTCTTGGCTTGTTAAACAGGCCAGAGGAGGACTGGCTGAATGGGTAAAGGAGGTAATCAATGCCTCCTTACAAGGCAGAATTCCATCCTGTTTAAAGGAAGCTGTTGTGAGGCCTCTGTTAAAAATGTCATCCTTGGATCCCACAATAATGAAAAACTATCGGCCAGTGTCTAACCTACCATTTCTGGGCTAGGTTTTGGAACGTGTGGTGGCTTCCCAACTCCAGGGATTTCTGGATGAAACAGATTATCTAGATCCATTTCAATCTGATTTCAGACCTGGCTATGGAAAAGAGACAGCCTTGGTCACCTTGGTGGATGACCTATGCAGGGAACTGGACAGGGGGAGTGTGTCCCTGTTGGTTCTCCTGGACCTCTCAGTGGCTTTTGATACCATCGATCATGGTATCCTTCTAGACTGCCTCTCTGGGATGGGGCTTGGAAGTACTGTTCTACAGTGGCTCTGTTCCTTCCTGGAGGGGGCGAACTCAGAAGGTGGTACTGGGGGACTCCTCTTTGACCCCCTGGCCATTGACCTGTGGGGTCCCTCAAGGTTCTGTGTTGTCCCCTATGCTATTTAACATATACATGAAACCGCTGGGAGAGGTTGTCCGGAGTTTTGGGATGCAGTGTCATCAATATGCAGATGACACTCAACTCTACTACTCCTTCCCACTTCAATCCAAGGAGGCTGTCCTAGTCCTAAACCAGTGCCTGTCTTCAGTAATGGTCTGGATGAGGGCAAACAAGTTGAAACTTAATCCAGACAAGACAGAGGTGCTCTTGGTCAGTCGGAAGGCAGATCAGGGAATATGGATCCAGCCTGTGTTAGATGGGGCCACACTCCCCCTGAAGACACAGGTTCGCAGTTTTGGGGGTACTCTTAGACTCAGCTTTGAACCTGGAGGCCCAGGTTTCTGCTGTGACCAGGAGTGCTTTTGCACATTTTAAACTTGTACGCCAGCTGCACCTGTTCCTTGAGAAGCCAGATTTGGCCATGGTAGTACATGCCTTGGTTATATCCCGTTTGGACTACTGTAATGGGCTCTACATGGAGCTGCCTTTGAAAAGTGTTTGGAAAATTCAGCTGGTTCAAAGAGCTGCTGCCAGGCTATTAACAGGGGCAGATTACAGAAATCATACAATGCCCCTGTTGAAACAGCTTCATTGGCTGCCAGTTTGCTTCTGGGCACAATTCAAGGTCCTGGTTATTACCTACAAAGCCCTACATGGCTCATGTCCACACTATTTGGCAGACCGTTTCTCCTGGTATGAACCGGTCAGGACTCTAAGATCCTCTGGGGAAGCCCTTCTCTCCGTCCCAACATCATCACAAACACAGTTGGTGGGGACATGGGAGAGGGCGTTCTCAGTGGCTGCCCCTAGACTCTAGAACTCCCTGCCCAGGGAGATAAGAACGGCTCCCTCCTTGATGGCTTTCCGCTGGCAGGTGAAGACCTACCTGTTCACACAGGCATTTAGGGAATTACTATAAGGACAGGCTGGGATGTTCGATGTTGGACCAGTTTAAAAATTCTTTTCAATGTACTTTTTATTTTATTGTACTATTTTTTTTTAATACTGTGAAGCCGCTCTGAGTCCCAGTCCTGGGAAAAAAGTGGGATACAAACAAACAAACAAACAAACAAATAAAAACATGGTCTGCCACTGGTCCTTTGGACTGTGACAAAAATAAGCTATGGTGACACATGCCTTGGTTACATCCTTGCTGTACTACTGTAACATGCTCAATGTGAGGCTGCCTTCAGAAATGGTTTGAAAATTTCAACAGGTCCAAAATGCTGTGGCCAGGCTGTTGACCAGAGATCATATAACCTTCCCCCGACTGAAATAGCTTCACTGGCTACTGGTCTGTTTACAGACAGAATTCAAAGTGCTGGTTTTGACATTTAAAGCCCTACATGGCTTAAATCTAGACTATCTGGAAGACCTTATGTATCTCCTTATATAAACCACGGTGTATAGTGAGATCTGGAAGGGAGGGATTTCTCACACAGTCTCACCACTGTCACTGGTATGGTTCTTGAGGACAAGGGAGAGAGCCTTCTTCATGGCTGCCCAAGGCCATGGAACCCCTTCTACAGAGGTCCAGTTGGCTCTTTGCCTCCCGTCTTTCTGCTGGCAAGTGAAGACATTTTTATTTAGACAGGCTTTTGAATTTTAACTATGGAGTTGCTGTGTGCAAAGTGGTATGTTGCATATGTGTGTGTGTGTGGGGGGGTGTCAATCTTTTATTGAGACACTATTTGAAATATATATTAAGTGTTGTTAGTGCTTTAATCATGCTTTTAATAATATTTATGTTTAATTCCTTGTAAATTAATGTTTTAGTTGGATCTTTTAAAAATTATTGTAAGCCACTCTGGATCTCATTTTAGGAGAAAAATGGGATATAAGTGTAATAAATAAATAAATAATAAACAAGCATACTTCAGTGAAAAGAAGAATCTATTGAGTACTCTTAACATTGTTTCCATGTAAAAGGACTAAGACCCAAATACAAGGGCTAAAAGCAGCAGCTTCCAGCCGCTTTGGAAATGTGGCATTTAGATGATGCCCACCCACAAAGTGGCTGGAAGCTGCTCTCACGCTGCCCTCCAGTCCAGAGGACCAGATCAAAAAGGAGTCAGTTTAAACCAACTCTTGGTGGAGTCTGCTTGGGACTGCAAGTGGTGGACCACTTCAGGAGTGGGCAGTGCGATCATCATGATCCCAGCCTGATCATGGCTGGAGCTGCCAGAGTTGCTTCTTCTCGGCCGTCTGCTTCACCCCAAGACCTACAGCCCCATTGTGGTTGTTTATTTATATAGTGTCATAAATTTTACACAGCGCTTTACATAATTGTCTAGAAAAAAAATCTGCCTATGGCATATAATCTTAACAGCCTTACACTGAAGCAAGCTACATTTTTGAAACCAGTTTTTAACCAGCAATTGTCCTGAATGTCATTTGGTAGAGGGAAGTAAGGGAGGGTATAAATAAAATAAAATAAAATAAAATAAAATAAAATAAAATAATGGCCTCAAAGTCAGTAATCACTTACAAACTTTCATTTGTAAAAACCAGAGACTGTGAGGGATGCTTGTTACTGTTTAGCAAGAATGATATGCATTATAAATGACTTTAAGATATATAATCAAAAACTAATAAACAACAGTAGGCTTTCAAAAGCAGAAACCCAAACATGCAATAGCAGAAGCACAGATTCAAATTTTATCTGTATTTCAGTGGGAATGCATGGCAGTGAGTTTAAAAACTGGCGTACAGTTCAGTAGTGGAATCTTCTGTAAGGAAATACTAAGAGAGCACTGAGTGTGAGCATGTACTTGGGCTTAGGCTTAGATTAATGAGACTGCCACCTAAATATAATTATCTAAACGTAAGCCTCTCTAAACTAAATGAGACTTCTTCCAAAAAGCTGTGTTTGTCTTTGTGATTTTGAGTACAATTAACTTAAAGAACAATTAGTTAAAATCACTAGGCATTTTTTCCCTAAGCAAAGTACATTTTCACACTGGTGCCAGTAACCTGAAAGTGTAACATTTCAGCTTAATTTGGATGGCTAACTGCATTATGAGATCAAAGAGACTTGACTTTGAGAAAAAGCTGTAATATATTCCTATTGGTCTATAGCTCTGCCTAGAGAAACTGGAATTCCCAGAGTTGTTGACACAAAGTATTTGTTTTTGAGGTTTTTATTGCGCACTTGCCCTTCCTCGTTCACTGCATTTTATTAATGGTTATGGGAAAATAACAATGAGTGATTCCAGGATTTTATTGTGGAACCATCCCATCTCAATCACAGAATGTTACTGGGAATTTTCAAGCAATTGCATCCACATCTTAGCTGTTTCCATAACACTTTTCTCTATCTCTTTTGCTCCTCTCACCACAGAAGGTACATACAGACTGAGGGTTCCTAGGGCTAGCCAGGGAAAAAAGGCACCATCCAGTGATTCTATCTGTTTTCCTTAATAGATTTCTTGTGTTAGATTTTTTTCAGGTATAGAAATAAAACGCTGGAAGGAATCCAGGGGTCTGAAAACTTAAGTCCTCTGTTTATAGCACAACTTCATCTGCACCACTTTCTGAATGGGATATTCTGAGACTGGGTTAAAAATGCAGATCCAGAAAAGAGCAGGAAAGACAAAATTGCTGCAGAATGTCCTTTGACTGGCAGCACCTGGAGGCACGTGTCTGGAAGCACCCACAAATGTCGGAGAAAATCTTCCGATAATAAGGTGTCATGGCATTAAATAAAAAAGGCAGGTTCCTGGAGAAAAAAGTTAGGTCTGATACATATAAGATGTCAACTTCCCATAGATCGTTTACAGTCGCAGCCCCCAAACTATGGAACAGCCTACCGGAAGACATCCGTCTTATCACCGCCTTAGATGCCTTTAAGAAGGCACTTAAGACAGATCTCTTCCGGCAGGCTTATCCATCCGACCTTTTATAGGAGATCTTTAAGATAAAATGCTTCACTTCTGGTTATGATGTATGATTTCTAAATGTTTTAGATGTTCTTGATGTTTTAGCTATTTGCTGAATTAATAATAATGTCAGTGTTTTATTCATTGTATTTTATATCTGTACTGTGTTAATTTGTTGATGTAATCCCGCCTCAATCCTCAAGGAGAGGGGGGGAAATACAAATAAAAATTATTATTATTATTATTATTATTATTATTATTAATTCTTCAATGTCATCTGGACAGAATCTGAATGGCGGACCTTTCTGGCAATACATTTGACAAGACAATGCATACAATTATGTGATGTACCTTTCTGAAGCCAGGACACATGAAAATATACAATAATATTTCAGGCTATGTGTATAAAGCGTATATGAAACATAAATGAATGTCGTGTTTAGTCTTTGGTTCCATCTCCTAGATATCTCATTATGTATGTGCAAATATTTCCAAATCAAAAAATAAAATTTAAAAAAAATATCCAAAATACTTCTAGTCCCCAGCATTTTTGATGAGAGAGACTGCACCAGTACATTAAACATTAATCCTCTTTCCTTTTATGAAATCTGAATGCTTATGAAATACATGCCTGCAAAAGCAAATTGTGTATTAGAATAATTGAAATTATTATTGTGGGCTTAAAAGGTCATCACACGTATTATTGATAGTGTTGCAAATCATGCTTCCATTTGAACCATGAAGTGTAGATTCATCTAAAATTAATGCTTTCCCCCCTGATTTTTTAGACCACAATATTTTAAGGATGTCTACTTATGTTATTATTTTTAATAATTCCATTAAAATCTTTAATACAGTAAAAGATCCTGAAATGTTGGTTTAATCTATGTAATAAATTATGCAGGTTTTACTTTACAAATAATACAGAGAAAAACAAGGAAAACTCCATAATGAAATGCCAGTTATGTACTGGCATTGGCAATATTTATATCTTAAACTGGAAGCTGTGAGAAGCTGTCTTAATAACTCTATCCTGAGCTAATTTTCATTGCATTTATACTTTATTAAAATATTCAAATAGAAAAGCCACTGGTATTTGATGATACTATATAATGATCTACACAATACATTAGAATGCTTATCAAATGTTGATTTTATTATTAGCCATTAGACCACTATCAATTGCAGGGTACTGCAAATAATAAAAAGTGTTTCAAAAGTAACATCAATGTACATATATGAAACACATTCTCAGTTCATGAATACAATTTATATGCTCATAATGGCAAATACCATCAAATATTTTTCTAGTATACAAATCATTTGAATATTTTTATCAGAATCTAAAGTTTAGTTTATACTAGTTGAGCACAGATTTAACAGCACATCAAAGACAGTCCCTAATTTTTTTGCATTTATTGAATCTCTTATATTTGTTCATATTTTGAAAGATGCTCAAAAACATATCTTGTGATCCATTTATTCCATTTATAGAGTTGTCTTGTGTATATATATTCAAAAGTAGATCCCATTGCGTTCAATGGAGCTTATTCCCAGGTAAAGTGAAAAGCTCGAGTCAGTTGTTCGGGAAACATGTCATCTGAGACATCATTTTTATTCGTAAAACTAGTGAATGCTAGAATATAATGTGCTTTCCTTTAAACAACATATCTAAGAGTGAAAGCATTAAATAAGGGAGATAACCCCAAGTTGATTATATGGTTACAGAAGATTCCAAAGCAGTACTGTATGGTAGTCTAAGGACAGTAATATGTTGTAAGAAATCTCTGAATTTTGCCTTAACATTCACTAAACAAACCTTTATCTTGCCTTCCTACATAACAGTGTCTTCTGCCTAAACTGGATTGCTTCTAGAATCTCTGGAAACACTCTGAAATGCCTCTGCCTAAAGGCATTTTTGAGACTGAGTTTTTTGCTACTTGCTAGCATGCTATCATCTGATCTAATTGCAAACCAATACACTTAGTTTCATCACAAACTGTTTTAGAGCCTTAGCCATTCAAAACCAGAAGTAAAAGCAAGTTAATTATTTTAAATGTTGCATTATTTTGATTCTTAATTTGCTTTGGAAGTCCCTTTAATTTCAGAGGATGTAGTGCTAAGCTGCATAAGAAGGACTGTCTACTTTCTTCTCCAATATTATTTACTGTACATTTCTTTCTGTCCATTTATTCAGCTTCTCTCCCCCACCCCCATTTGATATGAAAATTTGAGGAGACTTTCTGAATATCAATTAATATAAAATTTAAGAATACATAAATGCATTTGGAAACCAAAATGCCATTACATCTGTTATGTTATTTGCATGGTTTATGCTTTTTGGATTTTTCCTTATAAAAACAGTAAAGCCTTTCTATTCACTAACTATAAAAAGTAAGTGGATTTGAGGATCATAGCATCCATTTTCACCAGTTCAAGAAAAAAGAAAAAAGAAAAAAGAAAAGGACATATATTGAGATAATCAAGAATGCAAAGTCTTACCTTTCCCTGTCTGGTTGCTCTTCTAGATGTGATGCACTTTGCTCAGTCACACGCTTCGTCCTATAGTCTGCAATGAATTCTACAGTCAAAGCACCACACATGACCTCTATATATATGCGCCCAGCAGTAGCTGCAACAAGTGGCTGTCGAGAGTCCTACTTCAGCCTTGTGTTTATCAAGCAAGATTACTCATAGAAAAAGATCCTTCAAGCAAACACTGAATCACCATTGAATTAGGAGGAAATTGAATGATACATGGGGGAGGGGAGGATCTTATTTACAACATAGCAGATGAAAATACCCGCAGCCACTGCATGTATCATTTATTCTGTTAACCATGTAATATATATTGTCATTTTGACGTTCAGACCATTTCTCTTCTTCCATCACCTCCATGTCAATCCAATTCATTCATTCTGGTCAATGATGAAATGGGAGGGTGAGGGGAAGAAAACATGGAAAGATTGTTATCCTAGATGCTGTATTTGTGGGACATTTTAAAGCCGGTCAGATTAAGCATTGAGAAGATGTTAGCCTTGATAAAGGAAGCCCCACTGGCTTTCTGTCTCCCCGAGACAATGAAATCACATAGTTGTGTCTGTCTCTCTCTGTTTTGAATGGTTCCGTTTTAACACATAAGAATTTGAAGGCTGGCTACTATTCTTAATTAACTCAAGTTAAAGTAATGAGGCTGATGGAGGTGGGAGGGAGAGAGATGGAAGTTGGGGAGGAGAGGTGGCCACAAAACAAAAATGGGTTCAGTTTCAATGAGGAGGAGGTGGAGCGATTGATACAGTAAGTCCGCATTATGAGATGGAGAAGAGCTTGCAAAGTTTGATTCTTTTGCTTCAAGTAAAATGTGTTGTTCTAGCACAATTAAGGAGCCACCAAGGGCAGTTTGGAATTAAATGTTTACTTCCAGCTGAATGCATTTCAGACTACAGATTCTGAAACTGAACAGTGCTGCCCAGCCTAGCACATTCTTTCTTGCTTATATGGGGAAGCTCATGCATTGCTTACCATGTGTATCTTCCATATAACAACATTGTTTGGGCGAACTTCCATCTCATTTCCCTAGGAATAGCTCTTAATAAGAATGTGAAAATCTCTCAGTCTTTGATCATTTTGCATTTCTCATACATTTTCCCCCCTATCCGATTGCAAAACTTTGGGAGTGGGGGGGAATAACATTATATTGAATGTTGTATGCATTTGAATAGATTTTTCCTAATACACACATTTATTTACATATTTTAGCTAATATATAAATTGCCCTTCCACTATCTAAAAGATGTTTGTACTAATTTTTTAATGTGAATATTTTTGGCCATTTACACTTTAAAATGTGCTTATTGCTTGATTTCTTCTAAAGGCCCCTTAAACTTCACAAATGTGGGAATATGTGAGGTAAGGTGCATTTCTTATCACAACTGCTGGAAGATTTTCCAAGATTGCTGAATAGAAAACAGTTTTCCCTCTGGCCATCAGTGGTGCACAATGAGTAAGAATCACAACGATTCATGTTTTTAAGATGGATTCCTTCTTCTAACCTTTATGTTAAAAAGCCTGTCACATGGACATATTTTTTGGTTTCTTTCAAATGAAGTTGTAGATTACATAAATAATGCATGCTTTAAAAACAACCAAACAAGCAAGGGAGCAATCGGTAAACTAGACTACTTTAGCGCATAGTTTTGACACTCTGAGACCTGAGATGAACCTTTCACCCTATGAGACCTTGGGAAGATTGTGGTCCATCCCGTTCATAAAAGGAGCTTTTTGAGGGGAGGAGAAAGCTGTTGTGTATAGTCCCATTATGCAATTATGCTGTCAGTTTGGAAGCCACTAACATCCTCAGATCTTTAAGCATAATTTCTAAGCATCAATATTCAGATTATGATAAAAAACAATTTAGTTGTAAACAATAAAATGAATCTAGCGTGTTCACTATCTCTAATATATTTTACAGATAAATACAACCTTTTGAAATCTTTTGAACTATACCTGTAGTCATTATAAATTACATTAAAAGCAGCAACTAAAGACTTGTAAGAGGATACTTTAGATTATTTATCTCCTGCTCAGCATCGACATTGCCTAATTAATACAATTAATTATAGTACAAATTCTATCATGGTAAGATTTTAAAAACATGGCAATAAAGATAGGCCCTGAGGCTGCTGTCACATTGCACAAATAACCCACTTTAACTGCTGTGGCATCAATGCTATGGAATTTTGGGATTTGCAGCCTTGTGAGATATTTAGCCTTCCCTGTCAGAGAATTCTGGTGCCACAACAAACTACAAAATCCCAGGATTCCATAGCATTGAGCCATCACAGTTAAAGTGGATTATTTATGCAGTGTGGCAGCAGCCTCAGGGCCTTCCTCTATTGCCATATTTTTAAAATCTTACTGTGATAGAATTTGTACTAGAATTTCCATTTTCTTTTCCTTTTATTTTATTTTATTAAATGAACCATAAAATACAAAAGCTAAACAATCGAACATACATTTTCTCTTCTAACCTGATACCTAAATGCCTATTGTTATAAAGATGGTATATAAACCTTTCAATAAATAAAAAAACCCATGCTTTTGATTCCATTTCCAGCCAACATTTCTATAATGCTTTCTGAGTCTAGTCAAATTCTTTCATATTTGATTAGTGGTGAATTAAAAGAACTGAGCATATTTAGGTGAGGTAACTGTTAAGGTTTTGAGGGAAACCATTTTAAAGGGTTTATGCCATGATGCAGTTGAATAAAACCTGCAGCTTGCAACCTGCAGCCAAGTGGGCAGAAAGAATTTAATTAATTTATTAATTAAATATCCTGCCTTCCTCCTTAAAAGGATCTAAGGTAGCTTACAATAATTGAGAATTGGTACAAGTTTTGAACTATTTATGCAAAAGTTAAAATAAATAAATAAGACACTCAATATGCATGGAGTGCATCTGAGAAAGCAGACCAAGAACCTTATTGCATTATTAAACAAACCTGGCAGACAAACAAAAACACGTGTGTTTGTTTTTCTCCTTCCCCATAACATTCATTATCTTCATATTGTAAAAGCATGGGAGAGGGTTGTAAATGTGTCATTTTTTGCAAAACTGATTTTTCCAGCTTGGCAAAGGGAACATATGAAAACTCACACTCTTCTTTCGCAGAGTTTCACAGGTGCTGCAAGATTCCTTTGTATACTGATATTCTAGACTAACATGGCTATGCCATTAAATGACAGTTTAGAATATTTAATGGCTTCAGAATGTGAAACAGTCACCTCTGTTCCAAACAGCTGGCCATTTATGTCAAATGGGGAAGGCACCCCCCCCCCCCCACCCATAGGATTGCAGGCCTGGAAACCTTCCGATAGCATTGTGGAATTCACTTACAGAAAACAGAGTAACTTCCATTTTCTCTTGGTTTAATTTGTACATGTGCAACGTCAGCCACATGCTCAAGAAATCGATTTTTGTTGATTGCTTCAGAGGAGTTATATTTTCCTTGGTGAGTCACAAGCTGTGCTTGCTTGATTCAATGCAACTGGGGGGCAAGTGTAATAGGCAGTAGCACTTGGCGAGTGAGAAACGTTGGCATGTCAGATAGTAGAAGGGAATATTTAGGTAATGACTTCTACCCTGGCTACAGATACATTTAATATACAGACATATCTCAGGCGGGATACAGACCGCCCCAAAAGGGCGGTCTATCTGTGCCTTGTTTTGCTGCGTGAGGGAGCTGTGGTGGACAAACCGGGCCTGGAAATGCTGGGGTTAGGAGCAGGGGGAAAGAGAGGTTTGTGCCCTGTTTTGCAAGCCATGAGCCTGGAATTACAGGTGGCAAAGGGATTTATGTTTGTGTGTATGTGCGATCACATGCGCCCAGGCTTGTTTCCCCATTTTTCAAGCTGGGACTGTGACCCTTGGGAGAAGTCCAGAGATGGAGATATAGGGAGGGAAGTGGTGCTTTCTTTCTCCCTTTAGATCTTTTGTAACATGCTCCAGTGTTTGACCCTTGACTTATCCACAGGTGATATCAAAAGCCATGATTTTGGCTCCAATACGGTACATTTATTCTTCAGTGTGGCAGCAGCCAAAGGCTTAATTCCCACTTACGTCTTGATTTGATTCCTGAACTAATTCCTGAAGCCAGTTCAGCAAACACAGTGGTTCCCACTATATTTCTGCCGGTTTCAAGAACTGGTGCAGGAAGTGACAGCCATAGTTTCCCTGCCATGCCTTCCTCTGTCCTCCTGGCCATACCGGGGGCGGAGGAGAGGCCGGGGTGGAAGAAGAGAGGCAGGCCGGGAGGACTGAGCAGGCATGGAAGTATGGCCAGGAGACTGGGGAAGCCGCTGCCAGTGGGAACCTGGGCGGATTCAAATCCAATTCGAATCCGCCTGGTTTCCACTTGGGCTGAATCGATTTATTTCCAAATAAATTGATTCAACCCAAAAAACACTCCATTTTACCAGTGTCTTTTTGATGCGGGTTAAATGGATAAAAATGGATAAAAACTATGGCCCTCCTTTTCAAATCGCTTTATCGATTACAATTAAGTGGGAACCATGGTGGTTTAACCCAGATCATTTGGAATCACAATCCGGTTTAAACCATAGTGGGAATGAGGCCAAAGTTTCTGGAAAAAAGCTCATTTTCACACCCCTCAGCTTCCTTCCTCCTTATCTTCCAGCTGGCTGAAAGTTTTTTTAAGCAGCGTTGGCATTCAGAGAATGATTGCAGTAAAATAAACTTGAGCTGGGGGGGTGGTGGGATTCTGCCCCATCTAAACCTAGGAGCTTATCGCACAGTTTTAAAAAGTGACTTACCATTCCTGCATTGAATTCTAATTTGCAATGTATCGCGATATCATCACATGGATTTTTGCCACCAACATCACTTAGCGGGTGTAGTCTGGGTAACTTCTGGCTAGAATCTGAGTTCAGCTGTCCGATTTGCAAACCGGGAAGTTCCTGGCTTTGGAAAGAGGCCAGCTGAACTCAGATTCTAGCCAGAAGCTACCTGGACTATACCAATCTGGTGGCATTGGTGGTAAAAATCCATGTGATGATATCAGGATACATTGCGAATTAGAATTCAGTGTTGGAGTTGTAAATCGCTTTTTAAAGCTGTGTAGTAAGCTCCCTACTGTAGCTGTATATGCCTGCCTACAGTTGGCAAGGTAAACAGCAGCTGCCTCTTGCATTCTTTACTGAGCATGTATGTGAGTGGCAAAAAAACAAACAAAAAAACAGAGAAAAAGAGACAGTAAATAAGCCTGCCTTACCAGCTATCCCAGCATGTTAGAAAAGCATAATATATGCATTTAGCAATCAAAATGGAACTCATAAGTGGAAACTAGTGAGAGGGGGAAAAAAATCATCCCTGGATGCATTTTGGAAAAAGCCTCTAGAAAGTTCTCTCTCTCTCTCTCTCTCTCTCTCTCTCTCTCTGTTTCTTCCGGTTTACTTGTGCAGGGCTTACCTGACCTGGTTATTTCACTTAGTTTTGTTAGTTTTGAATAATTTTTTGTGCTAAAACATGCTGAACTGTTCGCCTTGTGTGTGTGTGTGTGTGTGTGTGTGTGTGTGGTATAGGAATCTATCAATTTTTATGCTTTCCATGCTATTATTGCCTTTCGTATGACATTTTCTTTTTAAAGAAATAATGTCCAGGAATATAGCAACTCTGTTACCTCTGTTACCTGAGGCATACCTGCACACAGAATCTCCCCTCATTTGCCAAATTCACAGGGACTCCCGCATCTGTTTTCTTCTACTTTTAACACTTCCCTCCTACTGCTTAATTCATCTTTTATCTTACGACAAAACATCTGTTAAGGAAAGCAAGGCTGAACTGCTACACATTGCTAGTACTGTGCAGAATTTAGTTGGTAGTGATAAAGGCCTTCCATCTGGAGATGCTAAGATTAGACAGGGGAAAAGGAATGCAAAATTTGGGATGTGAAGAAATCTCAATGTTGCTTTAGATGGGCCATTTCAGGATGGTAAAAGTATTTCCCAACCTCCTTAAGAGATTCTGCCTCTGCTACAAGAGTTAGATGCCACATTTTTGTTGTGGCTGCAATGTCTACCCCTCTCCCTAAAAAAACACCTTTAGCACAGAATTCCAGTTTCTTTTCCACTCTTTGAAACTAAGCACCATGCATATGCTTACATGGTCACATGTGCATAGAAACACATATGATAAATACAACAGGCTAGGGTGATTGATAAATAATTCCCACATTTCCCCAGTGTATTTATGGAAATACACCAAAAAAAGCACTTTTGAAAATGCACACATTTCCTCCAAGACTAAGGAGATTATCACACAGGACTAGCATGGGGCTATCCCCAATGGGACAGAAGCATGTTTAACTGCGCTCTCACATGGTCAGGCCGTAGGAAGCCCGTATGCAGCCTGTATGCAAGCTGGGTTTATCTGTGGCTTTTCAAGAATGGGAAAATCCTGTTTTCAAAAAGCTACAGGACAAACACGGGCTGCCTATAGGCTGCCTATCGCCCAGCCATAGGAGAGTACAATAAGATCCGTCATTGATGGTTAAACGTGCATCTATCCCGCAGGGGACAGTTGCGTGTGATAATCTCCTTATTTAAAAAACCCACAACCGTGACATGTTGCAGTGACTTCTCTCAAGGACAATTATATTTCAGTGCCTCCCACCTCCAAATTTCTACTTTCTGCCTGAAGATAAATCAAGACAGAATTTACATTCTTGTTCAATGGACATAGCAAAGAATTGTTCATTTGTCTCCAGACCCCAAAATGTTGTTGACGTTGTTGTTGTTGTTGTTTGCCTTCAAGTCATTTCTGGCTAATGAGTATCAACCTATTATGAGTATTTCTTGGCAAGATTTGTTCAGAGGAGGTTTGCTATACCCCTAAGCCTGAGAGCATGAGACTTGCCCAAGGTGACCCAGTGGATTTATTTATTTCTTTTAAAAATATTTTTATTATTTCACATACACAAAAATAAAACATACAGTTCCGTCCAATTATTTTCAATAAGGCGAATCCCAATGTAAATTTTCATTGCATATTGACTTCCTTAGTTCCTCCAACATCAAGCCTCATATCATGTCGTTATTTCCACAACATTTTAAATCTATAATACAATTACAAATTTTTAATATAGTTTTCATAAAGCTTATTCAAAATCTTATGGTTCTTCCCTTATAAATACTTTGTATTCTAATCATTCTTTTAATATTTCTGTACATGTTTCCAGCTTTAATTTACAATATGTCATAATTGGGACCATTCCTCCTCTACTACGTCCATATCTTTGTAGTTTATGCAACAGGTTAATTTATCCATGGGCTGTTCCAATGTTGTGCCAGTATCATTCTAGTCGCTGTTATTAGATATAACATTATACATCCAGATTTTCTTTCAATCTGTGATGGTATCTTGTTCAACATATTTAAAAGACATATTTCTGATCTCACCTCAGATTTTATCTGTAACCTAATTGTGTGTATCTGTTTCCCGTATGCTTTAAGCTTTGGGCAGTGCCACCAAACATGGAACCATGAGTCAGTGGTTGCTTGGCATTTCCAACATTTGTCTGAATCGGTCTTATGAATCTTAGCTATTTTGTATGGTGTTAAATACCACCTCTGTTCCAGTTTCCAAAAAATTTCCAAAAATTTTCTCGTAAATTTTGGGATTTAGTTAATTTCTTTGTTTTATTTCCAGCATACTTCCAGCTCGACTACAATCTGGCTACAATCTGAAGACCATTTGATCATAACATCAGATATCAATTCATCTTCCTGTTCTAGGTTCCTTAGGAATCTATGTAATTTAGCCATTCTCTTACTTTCATTACCAAATAAAATTTTATCTAATTCCAATGTATCTTCGTCAAGTTCTTCTATTTTCTGATTCATTTTAAATCTTTCTTTTAATTGTATATATAGGTGACCCAGTGGGTTTTATGGCCAAGTTGGAAATCAAACCCTGGTCTCCAAAGTTTAGTTCAACACTCAAACCACCACTGCCTGAAATGGAAAACAAGATTCTATCTGTTTCCATTGCAGATATATGAATAGACTAGTCTAGAGGTGGAATCTTATTTAAATGCTGGAAATGAAGAACTGTGCAGACTGCTCCTAAAGGGGCAGCCTGCAGCCGCTCCATCTTCTCCAGATTGGGACCAGAGCAACTGCACGCTGCAGCCCCAATCTGGCCTTTCCAAGGCGCAAAAAAGAGCTGCAAAACATGGCTCCTTTTGCACCCTGGAAAGGTGCAATAGCCATGCTGCCACAGCTTTAAGGTGCTCCTATGTCCCTGTGCCATATGGATATAGTACCAGAGGAGTGCCATGATGGTGTGCACCATGTGGAGTGCCATGTGGCATCACACCACCATGAGGGCAAAGTCAGGGCATGTGTCGTGTGGACACCACACCCCAACTCCACCCCAAGGCTGGCCTTAATGGCCAGTCTGCACAGCCCCTAAGTTATCATCTGTTGCTGAACACTGTTCTTTGTACAGTACCTGAAAGCAGCAGGCTACCTTAGAGCATCAAGAGAAGACTACAGAGAAGGCACAACTCTATGTTACATTGGAGAGGACCAGCTAGGCATCGTGCCATGGCTTCTCCTAAATCCCCACTTTTTGGTGCCTAAGTTGGCCACCTCACTTTCCTTAATAGTAGGCCTGGTGGCTCTGCCAAGAAGCAGGCCAGGGATTTTGAAGAGCAACGTATAAAATGCACCTCCTTTGAAGACACCAATTTGGTTAAGATACGGTAGAAGGAGCAACCCCAAGAAGAGTTCAGAGACAGGATGGGGTCCTGTGGTCAAGAGCTTGTCGGGACGAGGTGTGATCTGGTGGAGACAGAATACGTTTGCCATTTTCCTGTGCTTTAGGTCAGTTACAAAATGAAAGCCGAGCCCTCAGCAAAGTCTTTGTTGTCTATACACATGGATAAGTCTTCCTCGGCCATGGCCTTGACCAGGGTTAATAAAAAAGCATTGGCTGCTTTAGCAAAAGCCAAGGGAATGTGACAGGTAATAGAGAAGGAAATTGCTGGCTGCCTTTGGCTGGCTGTTAGTCGAGTCTAACGAGGGCAGTCCGTCGCCAGCCTCTTTGCAGATGAAATGAAGCGATGGGCTGAAGCAAGGCAAAGGAGGCGCCGTGTCCTGACAAGCTGAGGTGTGACCTGATGTATCCTAACCTTCCCAGACATTGTCAGAAGAACCAAAAGGAGAGGAAAGAAAAGGTTGAAAGCCTAGAGTTGGGCTGCCCAGAGGAACGGATTGAAGATGGAAAAATGAGGAGGCAATGAGAGTACATCATTCAAAGCTAGAAAGTGTGGAGGAGGAAATACCTCCAGAGTGGAAAGAAACACTGAGACCTGGTAACTTCATCAGAATGACTGTTTTGTAGATCAGCCAATGTCCATACAGCTATGAAAAATGTGTCCAGATGGATGACAAACTCTAAGTGCACAAATTACAGAGTTTAAAAAGAAATAAATCCTAGAAGTTCTACCAAAGTACAGACACAATTCAGGAGACTTCATAGGATTTAGTTTACCTTTAGTTTTCTCCATAAGACATATATGCTGGTTGGACTAATGCTTCGTCTGCAGACACTGCCCAGTGAATGGATAGTAGGCTATGTATTGCGCAAATATCATGAACCAAGTGTTTATATTTAATCCATCAACATCACTTGTTCTTAGTAGAAACAAGTGAGTTTACCATTATCACTGTTAAAATTCCTTTTGGGAAAAATAGCCAATAGGCCATCAGGTCTCTTAATTCTTTGCTGTACTGAACTCTTTTTGTCTAGGGCCCAAAGTACATATATTATAGGACATTTGCAATCAGGTCTTACATATTTTTAAAACCAGAAGTTACCATAGGAGCAGTACAGAGGGAATGGATGGGGGATTGGATGTCTAAACATTTTTCCTGTGCTTTACTTCCTTCTTCCTGCTAATATTAGTTCTGCTTGCTGGGTGCAGGGGTGGGTATGGAACTAAAGCTATCTGTGTCTGCCTTTTGCTCCAGCATAGCTTCTTTGGGGAGGAAATTTCAATCTGGGGAACCATATAAGGTAAAGAATTTTCCTTTCCCGAATGACTGTCTCTCTTCAATTACACTTATTATTATTATTATTATTATTATTAACCTTTATTTATTTCACTTCCCATGAAAACGAAAGGTATCAGAAGGTACTCTTGTATCCATATCTGAGCCATGAGTCCCATGTTTCAGTAGTGACCAGGAGTGTATTTGCACAGGTAAAACATGTGCACCAACTGCAACTGTTCCTAGAGGAGCTGGATCCGGCATGGTGGTACATGACTTGGTAACATCCTGTTTGAATTACAGAAATGTGCTCCATATAGAACTTTCTTTTGAAAGTGTTCAGAACCTTCAGTTGGCTCAAAGAACTGCAACCAGGTTGCTAACTGGGACAGGCTACAGGGAGCACACAACTCACTTGTTGTAACAGCTCCACTGGCTGTCAATCCATTTCTGAACCCAAGCCAAGGTGCTGGTTTTCATACAGCTTGGGCTTGTATTATTTGAATAACGGTATCTCCCTTTATGAGCTCCTTAGAGAGGCCCTTCTGTCTGTCCTACCACTGTCCCAGGCACCTTTTGGTGGCACCTTTGGCTCTCCTGTCAGCAAGCTGAAACACTTTTATGCCATCAGACTTTTAAAAACTGACTGGGATGGAATAGTAATGCTGTGGAGTGCTGTTTTTAAGTTCTACATATGGTCTTTTAGTGAATGTTAATGTTTTTAATGTTTTAACTTTATAAATAGTTTCACTGTTTTTAAATAATTATTCTATTTATATATTTATTAATAACTTTGTACAATTTTAATCTGTATTGTTTTTAAATATATTGTTAGCCATCCTGAGTACCATTATGGGGAGAAAAGCAGGATATAAATGAACAAAATAAATGAATAAATGAATGAATACATTCACTAACACCCTGATAATTTGCAGCCATTAAAAGAGGGATCTAATTATGTCTCTCATACCTTGTACAGTTTGTAGATTGCCACATTTGGTTTATAGAGCCTTTATTGCAATTCTGTTTTCTGTTTACTTACAGGTAAATCTCATCTAGTTCAAAGGGGCTTAACTCTAAGTAAATAACTGGGCAATCTTATACATGTGTACTCAGACGCTAGTACAATGTATGAGGGGAAAAGAGTACAGTTTTAGGGTTTCTGTCTAATCTGAATTGAGAATGTTTGGCTTGGAAAACAGCCAAAATCTGGAAGAAAAAAATGAAAAATCCGCAAAGGTCTCGTATAAGACAGTTGCTGCCTGGTAAACCACTAATGCTTAATTAAAGATGAACACATACATCTGTTTTTAATATTTTGAATATTTAATATAATTCGAGATTTTCATGCTGATCACCAAAACTGTGGCAGAAAATCATTACATTTTTAAAAAATTGATAGTTTTTTTATGATAATGCACCTGTTCATTTATACATACACAACACATGGCAATCCAAATATGCTCAGAGTCACATATTTATTTATTTTTTTAAAAAATTAAGGATTACAATCCTGTATGGGAGTTTCATCTTCAAAAGTAGACTTACATATGTGGGAATTAGATTTGGGCAGTTTTGTACTGTCCATATTCAGTAGAGAGCTACTTTTACTTTACTATGAGGCAAAGCCAGCAAAGTGCTAGCACTCATTGTGCACTGTTGCACAGTACTGATGCTCATAAACCACTCTTGCTGGTGTCTTGAAACACATATCCACAATTCACAAACAGGGCTTCATGGCACCTCTGCTACTTAGCTAAGTGTATGTAGGTTGCATTAAGTAAAAGGTGATATAGGATTCAAGTGAAGCCTTAAAATTTTACTGTATGCAGTTAAAGACTGGAGTCCTGTGCACAGTCCCTGTTGCCATGCCAAGCCATCTGTTTTTGCCTCCTGCTTTTGTCATATTATAAATGTCAATTTTGCCATAATTTCATTGCTCAACACTTTTCTCACACACTTCCACTTTTCATGGATAGTCATAGGCAGTCCCTAGTGAAGACTATCATATTAAAAAATAATCATTTATCTTTATTTTTATTTTTCAAACATAACTTAAATAAGATTTAAACATTCAAATGAAGCCCGAGTCCAATCATTTCTTTCATAATTTTTCACAATAATTGGTTTAAAAAGAAGGATTAGATCATGTTCATTTCCAGCATGGGTGAAGAAGAATATTCTTTTTGAAATGTATCTGATGAAGTGGCCTGAACCCCATGAGAGGATTTGCCAAATAAAAGGTGTTAGACTTTAAGATGTCATAAAACTCCATATCCTTTTAAAAATTCAGATCAGCCCTGACAACTGCCACTATCTGTTTTCTTACTTTTATATAATTTTCCAGTGTGTGCAATCAATTATGGGTTTAGAACATTTCTTTTCTTAAATTGAACCATACCATTCCCCTGCTTCAACTCATATTGCAAACAGAATGTTTCATTTCTGAGATCTTCCACTGAGAACATCATTTTCCTCAAGGGTAAAGCTGAGAATAGTTTTTTGTGGGTTTTTCGGGCTATGTGGCCATGTTCTAGCAGAGTTTCTTTCTGTGGCTGGCATCTTCAGAGAATGTTTGCCTGGAAAAGACTTGGCTATATATACTGTGTGATCTGGAAAGCTGAGAATCTTGCTACAATGGGACTGCCACATGGTCAGGCTAGCGATCTGCAGACTTGAGCTCCTATGACTCGCCACACCACATATTATTCATGTGCATTGTGTGCATATGGATGTGCTAATGGGGACATGCACACATCACCACCCATTGAATAATATGACTGTCTGTGGTTTTCCCATCCACAACAGGCCCTGGAATTGAGTCCCACAGATGAGAAGGGTCCCCATATATTTTTATGAAGAGGGGGAAAATGATAAAAGTGTCCAGCTTAGCATCTTCAATGTGGGACTGTATGGACTGCCAGTGATTACTTTGAAATCCCAAAATATTTATATTTCTGGCAGCTAGTGATTGAATCCGTATACAAAGAAAAACACAAGATCAAAGAGAAAGAGAGAGAGGAAGAAAATGTCTATGGGACATCTGTATCCTGATATCAATGGAACAAAGGGTTTCAGTTCCTTAACAGAATATAGAACAGTAAATCTTAACAGAAAAGACCAAAGTCCTTTTGGGAACTTTTATGAGGGCATATAACCTAAAAGAGATTCCAGCCTTACCAAGAATACATTGCTGATTAGAAGTGAATTACTGTAAACATTAACCACCATACTGAAGAATTGGTTAAATGTTGGCGGCTGGAATGTTGCTGTGAAAAAAATCACTATTTGTGTTGGGGGAAAAAAGTTATACAGCATACCAGACTTCATATCATCCACATACCACAAACCTGTATTGCAGAAAACAATTAATTACACTTGTTATGGGGCTAAAACATCTGTACAGATTTGTGCAAACTTCATTTTGTTCTTGTAACCCAGGTTGAAATAAAGCAAAGAATTGTAGAGCAGTGCCTTCTGTGTTGGATCACACTTGTTACTAACATTTTTTTCTTGTAAGGTTCTGAGCAAAACTGTGTACTGACCATGCAGTTTGGTTTGGACTGGAGTGTGACTAAATGGAAAAAAAGCTATTAGGCTCCAGCTGGTTCTGAGATTGTCATAGCATTCAAATCTAATTGTAGATTCGGAAATTCCTACCAAGTGATAATTTTCAGAAGAATATATTTGTGTGTGTGTGTACGTGCTTTCATAGGTGCAGGGAATTTTGTGCATGAGCAAAAGATGGGGTCATCCATCTTGGTAAGAACTTATTATAAAAATGGCATACTGTATAATGGTGGTCCCAGTTTAAAAAAAAACCAGAGGCCCGTTACAAACGGGCCTTTTAGTACGGAGTCAGTCGGTACTAGGGTTAGGAAGGTGTGGTGCTTCCGCACCCCCCTAACCCTAGTACGGACTGAGTCCGTACAAAATGGCGGCGCCCCATCTACATGGGAGCCGCCATGACAACGTCACGACTGTGCCGCCTCTATACGGGGCGGCGCGGATGTGAAGTCGTCGCTCCGCGCCAGGGCGCTTAGTGCACCCTTTGTGCGGAGCAGGAAGGAGCTCCATTTCGAAGCTCCTTCCTGGTTTGCGCCGCTGGGCGCAGCCTTCACACGGCTGCACCCAGCAACGCAAAGGAGAAAGGGGCCAAGCGGCCCCTTTCTCCTCCTTCCCGCCACCACGGGGTGTCCTTGGGGCTTGAAGCCCCAAGGACACCCCTTCCAGGCTGCTGGGAAGCGGCCTTTTGCCGCTTCCCCGTAGTCTGAAAAGCGGCGGATCAGGGCCTCAGCGGCTGCCATTCTGGCCACTGAGGCCCCGATACCCCGGGGAAAGGGGCGAGTACAGGCCGCCACTTTTCGGCGATCTGTAACGCACCGGAGTGTTTCAACAAGCTATGTGCAGTATTTTAAGTGGAAAGAGAATGTTTGGGATAGGATATACTGTAGTTCTTGATGTATGTGGGGTGTTTTTTAAATCCCTACTTTGTAGGATAATGACATAGCACTAGGATAATTATCACAGAGGTGTCTTAGTGAGGGAATCTGCAAAATTTCAGAAATCAGGATTAAAGGCAAAGGGTTTAAACTTGCTGCTAAACCCTCCCAGGCCTCCCAGACTCCATTAAAACTTTCTAAGCAATTCCTGTTGCAGTGAGGGAGAACTACAGAGGAGCACTGAACTCTGGAACCATCCTGAAATATATTACTGTCCCACAAAGAACTGTGATTGATCAGCCTTGATAAAGTGCAATCTATATTATTAAAAGCAAAAGAGAGTGTACAGGCAGATAAACCAGATAAAAATTATATCTACTTTGTTGGTTTCCTCACAGATATACATAACAAACAAGCTAAGGAAAGTCACAGAAGTTGGGAC
>NC_056523.1:245026562-245050286 GCF_019175285.1 Sceloporus undulatus
TGTTAGAGAAAAAGATCTTTGGGATGGTTGATGTCTCTTGTTACCGGTGGTTCTGGACTGGTACCAACTGGAACAGATGCAGTCTTCTCAGCTACTCAATATCAAAGTAACTTCCACACAGATTTTCACTCAAATGAGGGTTTATTAACTTTGTTGCTATTTACACTTTACAGCAGGCTACTATACATCTATACTCTTTCAGAGTCCATGCTAGAAGCTTGAATGTGACATCAGTCTTTGTTCTCTCACAAGATCAACCTTCCCACCAAGTGGACACACCTCTTTCCCATGAAGTCACCATGCTACACAGAAGCATAACAATAACACATTTGTTGATATTATGTCTCAGCACATGTCCTTGAAGACTTGCTCTTCCAGGCCTAGGCTTTCTGGCCTGCAACAGGAACCATTTTAAACCTTAGTTAACCATTGCCACATCTGAACATTTTCAATACAATTTAGAAATATATTTTAACATGCCCCTCCAAAATGTACAGATGTGCAATAACACAGTGTATTTACATTTACATCTTTGTGGAGTTAAGGAACCATACCAATTGCACAAGAAAGTTGTTCATGTCTTTCTCCAGAAAGTGCTTTTGTTAAAACATCAGCCAAGTTATCCTTTGTGTCAATGTACTCTATCCTTAGGATACCATTCTGAACTAACTCTCTTACATTCTGGTACCTTACTCCAATGTACTTAGTCCTGCACTTCAAATTCTCAGCCTCTGCCATCCCAATGCATGATTGTGAATCCTCATAAACCAAAGTAGGCTCAGTGCAATTTTCTCCCAGATCACTTAACAACTGTCTAATCCAAACTATCTCTCCAGACAAATCAGACAAATCAGACAATTCTGTTTTCTACTTCTCCAAACAACTGGACTACCTGCAAACTTAATCACCAGTCCTGTTATTGACTTCTTTTCTGCCTCACTTGCAAAAGAACTATCTGCATAACACACTAGATTCTCTTCACTTCCTTGAAACACAAGCTTCTTGTTCTTGCTACCTTTCAAATACTTCAAAACATGTTTCACAGCCGTCCAATCACCCACCTTTGGACTATTTGCATTTCTACTCAATAAACCAACTGCAAAAGAAATATCAGGCCGTGTATTGTTAGCAATGAACAACAAACTACCAATTACACTTCTGTACAACTCAGGATTATCAAACAATTCAGCAGACTCTGCACTGGCATAACCAGGAGTCATTGGGCTTTTCACAGGTTTTGCATCCTGCAATCCACACTTCTCAATCAGCCTTTCAATCTTTTTCTTCTGACTCAACAGACATCTGCCATCATCTGTCCACTCTACCTCTATCCCTAGGTAAGCTTTCAGATTTCCCAAGTCCTTCAACGCGAACTTCTGAGACAATTCCTTTTGTACCTCTTGCACTTCTTGTTCTGAATTAGCTGTTATACAAAGATCATCCACATAAATCACAAGAACTACCCCTCCTCTAGTGTAAACACAAGCATCTGCAACACTTCGTTTAAACCCAAGCTTTTCAAGCTCAGCATGAATACACTGATTCCAGCAACGTGCACTTTGCTTCAAGCCATACAATGCTTTGTTCAACTTACACACTTTTGTCTCAGTATCACTACCAAAACCAGGAGGTTGTTCCATGTAAATTTCCTCCTCAAGTTTAGCATTCAGGTAAGCCGTCTCAAAATCAAAATGCCTTACCACTTTTCCTTGCCTCACAGCTAATGCAAGCACTAATCTCAAACTTTCTGGCTTTGCAGTAGGTGAGAAAGTTTTGTCAAAATTCTCAAACCTTTGCTGTGAAAATCCTTTAGCCACCAACCTGGCTTTGTACTTTTGACTACTATCAGGCATTTCCTTCTTCTTATAGACCCACTTGCAACCTACAACCTTGTGGTCTTTAGGCCTATCAACAATATCAAAAACCTGCTTCTCAACTAGAGACAAGAACTCTTGGTCCATAGCAGAAAACCACTTCTCTTTCTCCTCCTTAGGAAAACTTTGTAATTCTTCAAAACTCTCAGGCTCATCAGCCATTGCACAACAAGCAGTTGCAGTCTGAACAACAAATCTCTCAGGAGGCTTTCTCACTCTCTGAGTCCTCCTAGGAATCAACACCTTTGTTCTACCTCTCTCATCCTCACTCTCTGAACTAGTTTGCACCTCAGTGTCCCTCTTTGACACAACTTCAAACTGACTTGTGGTGATGGGTGTGTGTAGTGTTGGCTGTGTTTGAGTGTGTTGTGAAGTACTGGGTTTCTCCTCCTCTGGAGACATTGTGGACATTGTGGGCTGTCTTACCCCTCCATTTCCAGTACTTTGCCCCAGTCTCAGAAACACTTCTTGATTGGAATGCAACCTCTCCCAGCCAGAATGTTTCTCAAAATTGGCACTTCTGGACAACAAAATTCTCCCATGACCCTGGTAAAATTTATAACTGTTGCCAGAATAACCCACAAACATCAACCTTTTCCATTTACGTTCACCCTTCTTTCTGAATTTTGCTGGCACAAACACATTTGCAAATTGCCCAAACACCCTCAGGTATTTTAAGTTTGGTGGTCTACCATGTAGCATCTGATAAGGTGTTTGCTTTACAGCTGAATTCCACACCCTATTTGCTATATGGTTAGCCATTAAAACTGCTTCACCCCAAAATTTTTCAGACACATTAGCATCCAATAACATACAGTCTTTCATCTGCTTTAAAACACCAATACGTCTCTCTGCCAACCCATCTTCCTGTGGAACTGCAGGATTAGTGGTGTTGTGACGTATACCTTTCTTCTGCAACCAATTCTTAAGGTCAGAAGATAAAAATTCACCGCCTCGGTCAGTGACCAAAGAACCCACTTTATACTCAAATTGGCGCTCTATTTGATTCACCCAGTCTTTGAAGACTTCAGCAACCTCACTTTTCTCCTTCAAGACTTTCACATAGGAGTACCTTGTGTGCCTGTCTACTATTACAAGAAAATACTGACTTCCCCCAACAGTTTTAGTTAAAGGCCCAGCCAGATCAGCATGTACCACCTCAAACGGCCTCTTGGTGACACATTTTGTTTGCTTGGCCACTGGAAAAGCTTTTAATTTGATCTTACTGCAAACAGAACAATCAAGGTGGTTAGGACAAGAATTCATTTTGAACTCAGGACAAACCTCTCCCAGTTTTTCCAAACGTGAAAACCCTATATGACCAAATACTCTGTGAAAATAATGTGCACAATTTGCATGTAAAGGCACATTACTAACACTGGCACACTCAGCTTTGTCAAGCATAAAATACAATTTGTTTTTCTTTTGTGCTTTTGCACATACCTTGTTCCCTTTGCTAATTATGCATTTATCCCCTTCAAATTTTAAAGCATAACCATCTGTTGTTAATGCAGACACACTAACAAGACAATTTTTCAATTTGGGAACACACAAAACATTTTCAAAATCTTCCCCAAAACTAGGAACATGTACAGTACCCATATGTTTTACCTTTCTGGGAACTCCATCAGCCATTGCAACAGACTGAACATTTGACACAGACTTAGATTTCAGCAACTTATTGTTGTTACACATATGGTTAGAAGCCCCAGAATCCAGCATCCAGACTGAACTCACTGTGGCTGCATGATGGACTTTGCAGTGATTGTCCCCAGCCACAACTGCTGCTCCACTCCTGGAACTAGCACCTTTTCCCTGCTTCTTCTTCGATGCTGCAAACTTCCAACAGTTCTTTTGGACATGCCCTGGCTTCTTGCAATAAAAACAAGACTTGGACACTGCAGCCTTCTCCTGCTGGCAATTCTCCACAACCTCTGGTGGGTTGAAGACCTTTGGTATCTGTCGGTGCTGCCTCTGGAGCCCTTCAGACTTCCGTCGCTGGCTCTCTTCCAAGACGCGTGCCGACACCAACTCAGCAGTCATCTGGTCTTCAGCCATCCCTTGGAAGCTATGCAATATGTGCTCAAAGTCTTGGGACAAACTCCCAAGCAAGATGTACGCCTTTTGCTCCTCGGGCAAGGTGACACCTCTCAGCTGCACTTGTGCAAACAGGTCATGCATTTCCTCTAAATGCTTCTCAGGATCCTGATTGCTTTGCATCTTGCATGCATATAGCCTTTTGCAACAGAGCATCCTGGACAAGGCAGTGCTACTTTCATGCACATTCTTCAAAGTGTCCCAGACAGCTTTAGCACTAGTCTTGAGCCTCACATGATTAATCTGGTTAGGCTCAACAGTGAGTAAAATTGTAGCTCGTGCCTTCGAATCATCAGCACGTGTAGCATCAGTAGGACCTTGTTCCACCACACGCCAGAGACCCTCACGGACCAACAGCGCTTCTGTGTAAACAGCCCAAGAGCTGTAATTGTTGTTGTTTAGCTTGGGAAATCTTGCTGCCGCCTCCATGACTTAAAGCAAATGGCAAAACAGCCAAGAGTCCCAGCAAAATGTCCAACAAACACTGTTATCTTCCCATTTGCCTCCCGGCACCGGACAGATAAACAACACAGAGCAAACTTACAGCTGGAAGAAAAACTCCACAGCAGACTCTCAGTGGAACAGGAACATCAGCAACAGCAGACCCTCCAGAAGACCATCTCAGCACACCAGCTTGGCAACCACCCTGGGAAACATCCTCAGGCAAACCATCTCGGAAACCATCTCGGCAACCATCCTCTGCTACCACTTGTTAGAGAAAAAGATCTTTGGGATGGTTGATGTCTCTTGTTACCGGTGGTTCTGGACTGGTACCAACTGGAACAGATGCAGTCTTCTCAGCTACTCAATATCAAAGTAACTTCCACACAGATTTTCACTCAAATGAGGGTTTATTAACTTTGTTGCTATTTACACTTTACAGCAGGCTACTATACATCTATACTCTTTCAGAGTCCATGCTAGAAGCTTGAATGTGACATCAGTCTTTGTTCTCTCACAAGATCAACCTTCCCACCAAGTGGACACACCTCTTTCCCATGAAGTCACCATGCTACACAGAAGCATAACAATAACACATTTGTTGATATTATGTCTCAGCACATGTCCTTGAAGACTTGCTCTTCCAGGCCTAGGCTTTCTGGCCTGCAACAGGAACCATTTTAAACCTTAGTTAACCATTGCCACATCTGAACATTTTCAATACAATTTAGAAATATATTTTAACAGGGACTGTGCTGTCTGGCAACTGGGAATCCAGAACACGGAAGACTATTTTTAAGGAGAACAATATAATGACAATGTTGATGCCATCAATAACTGAGCAAGGGTAGGATGATATATTTAGTCTTCCACTATTTTATTCTTCTTAAGAGCTATTTTCTAAGCCAATCCATTAGAACATTACCACTTCAATGGGGACTGAAATGTTTTTAGGATGCTACATAGGTGAGTGATCTTCAGTTCTCTTTATTCCACTGTGTACTCTCCAGAACTATATGACCTTGTACCCCGTCATTAGGACAGGGTATGCTAGTCTTAGCAGTCCCAGAGTTGTTGAAGTGGCTCCAAAGACTGGTAAATTCCACATTTTTGGCATTTTTAGCTTTTTCCATTGTTCTAGGAACACACCAGCTTCAATGAAACTCACTTTTCTGGATCTGATAATCAGATTTCCAAGTCAAGGGCCCTTATGAAAAGGTTGTAGAACTGTTGGCTAACCAGAACTTCACTGTGGCAAGCAGGTAGCTTATTCATGGACAGTAAAAAAAATGACCAGTGATACTTTGAAAGGAACAAAGAACTGGAGATCTTTTCTAGGTTGAGCAGCTTATTTGCAAACTCAAGTCTTTGATCAGTGTTCGCTTAGCCATCATGTGTGGCTGAAAAGATGGTGGTATGCGTTTCGAATCCAAGTCCAGAGAGAGCTTGTGGTAGTTTTAAACTTTAGTTGGACAACTCAAACAGCCAAGCTCTAAATCCTGAGTGCTCCCTGCTGAATGTTATTTTGTTCATTTCTCACAGAAAGCCTCTGGATGCAGCAAAAGAATGCTGCTGCATTGTGGGGTGAAGGTGGCACTTAATGGTTGGCATTAAAGTATACGGTACCCTTCTTTGTGCTGAGCTTTAGTGGTTTTTGTTTTAAAATTAAATAATAATAATAATAATAATAATAATTTGTATTTTCCCGCCTCTCCCTGCGAATTGGTGGGCCCTTAATAGCCTTGACTTCATTTGCCCAGCCATGCTTTGTGCTGACACAGGGCCTGTCCTTACGCACTCTTATAATTTTATTCCTATGAGTTTTAACAAACTAAGGCAGATTTGAGAAAAGACTTGTCATAAAGAAAGGGGAGAAGTAAATTCTATTTAATGGGTATGCTGACATAGAATTAAATTTCCACAGGACATGTCATTCTGACTGTTAGTAACTGGTCATTGGCTTCCATTATTTTTGTCTTTCAGATTTAAATTGGTCTAATAGCCATTCTCTCATCTAACTGTAGTCATATCAGATTAGGGTTATCATATTCCACTTTCCCAAATTGTTGCTTTTATGTATAATATGCAAACTGGGAAAATATGCAAATGAAATACACTGTGCAAATGTTTATATTATACAAATGCTATGCACATCGATCGCTGCCTTGTTTTTCTACCATTATGTTTCACCCTTGACTACATTTACACAATAAGCACTGATCTGAGAGAGCCACAGTTTAACAGTTAAGCCCGATTTGGGGCAGGAGTCCTAAACTCAAATGCCTGCTTGGTGACAGAGCCTAAAGCAGTGGTGGACAGCTACCCAAAGTAAAAGGGCTACACTAATCCTTTTCTGCAGCATGGAGTATGACTTTCCCCATTTAAAGTGTGTGGGGGATGTTTTGAGTTTACAAAATTTCAACATATCTGGAGGAGTGGGACACATTCTCAAAAATGAACTTGCACAACTTTCTGACCTGTCACCTACCTCCCAGGGGCAGTCCTTGGGGCAGTCACTACCTCCCACCCAAAGCTACTTTACAAAGTTTGGTTGGAGGAAATACTGTTGCACAGAACCAGTGTGGTACTGTGGTTTGAGTGCTGGGTTCAGACATTTCATCCAGCAGGATGCCAGGACTGGTGAAATGTGTTGCTCATTGTGACTCACAATAAGGGGGTCCTGCTTCTGCTGTCTTACTTTTCCAGCCCATCCCACTTCACTGTGGTTTTCTATCATTCCTCCATTTCATGATTGATATCATGTGCAGCTAAACCTCTTTCTCTTTGCGCCCTCCACCTCCTGCCTTCATCTCCTTAACCATACAGGGACTGCTACTCCTCTTTCTCCTTGCAGGTGCATCTACCTGCTACCTCCTTCATCTCCTACTCACTTGCACAGCAGTGACAGGAGGTGTCCCCCTTTCTTTCCGCTCCATTTCCCACCAGTCTGATTGTGAGGCAGCCCTTGCTCCTTCTTGCCACCTCTGCTGGAACAGAACTTCCAGGACCACGCCAGCAGTTTTGGTTTAAAAAAATAGTAAGAAGAGAGAGGCATTAGGCAGGGAATTGCAAAACAGAAGCAGTAGCAGCACCTCTACTTGCATGTCAAGGAGTGGCAGATCTTGGGCCTTGGATATCAATGACAACTAATGCAGTGGCATCGCTAGGGTGGGCATCACCTGGTGAGATAACTCATTTACTTCCTCCCATACCATACCATCCAGAATACTTAATATTTTTTTTTTGTAATAATGTTACTCATATATCATAATTCCTGTATATCACTGAATGCAGTGCTAGTAGCTGTAACATAAACAACTAGCAAAATTAAAACTGTATTGCTAAATTACAATACCATATGCACAACCTAAAGGTATTGACATGTACATAGTTTCATGTGGTTAGATGTAATGTTTTTAAAGAAATTTTTAAAAAGAATTATTTTTTTAAAAAAATGAATGTTAACATTTATTTTTTAAAAAGACATTAAAACCTGGGGACTCTTCTTTCTCCTCCCACTGAGCCTCATCCTACTCAATCATCTCTTCAGCACTTTAAAGTGACTCAAGCAAGTGCCAAAACCCATTTCTGCAGCTGTTTGGGGAGCAGTGGCATCACCCCCCCCCTTTAGGGTGTCACCTGGTGCAGCTCATATCCCCCACCCACCCCTTCTGATGCTCTTGAGCTAATGTCACGCAAATCTCATTAATCTTTAAAGTACCATAAATTTCTTTTCGTTTTTTTTACTACAACAGATTAACATGGCTGCCTCTCATCAAAATTTGTATACAAATACATATATTTCAAAGCAAGTAAGACTGCAATGCAGCAGACCTGTGTTTCCCCATTAATGCAACCTTCCCATATTTCTGAAAATGCATCCCTCCCATACCCTATCTACCTTTGCCATTTTGTTACCCTGCTTTGTTGACGCTTTGTTACCCTGCTACGGATTACACTATAAATGAAAATGGGATGGAATCCTAATAAAAATATATAAAAATCCTAAGCATACCTACTTTGGTCTAAGACCCATTTAACTTAGTAGGTAATATGTCTGAGTAAAGGGTTCAAAAAGTTATACAACATACCCAAGACAAGAAAGTGTGAAATCAATCCTTTCAAAGGGATTTCATCATTTTTTATTTGAAACTACTTACTTAGAAAGATAAGATCCTTACCTCAATAAACTGCTTCATGTCCATCTGTCTATCATTTATCATTCTGTCTATGCATTCTTCTTGCTTGATTCTCTCCTTTCCACCAGAGAGTACCAAGTTCATTTCTCATGAGGCTTGAGAAAAATAAATAGAGCTCACATTTTTCTGGTACTCCAGTAAAAAAAAAAAGCCAGGTTTGTTGCAGCAAAAACAAGAGTCCCTAGCACTTTGAATTTCATTATGCTATTATAGCATTTTGCCCTGTGTTATGTTCTCACTATTTTGTTCCTCCTCATGCCCTGACTTTGTTATTTTTCCCCACTGTATTCTGGTACTTCTGTAAGAGTTTACAGTTGCTTTATGCAGAGACTAGCCTCCCTCCCCCCATATTGCAATTTAAATTTTAATAATGCTGTGACATCTTAACTGTGTTGTGGATATTGGATGTTATTGCACTCTTCTTAAAGTAAGTAATCCATCATGGTGAGCCTTAGAGTCTTAATTGCTGGCACCTCTAATCAAGTGGACAGTGCTTTGTTCTCATTGTTCTCAGTTTTGCCAACAATTTCAGCAGTTCAAATACTGTCTCATCAAATGCAATTTGACCCATACCCTTATGCCAAATTGACTCTATGGAGGAATTCATATTTGAAAATTGGTAAGGAACCATTGTTATGGAAGGTGTGGACCACTAATGGGATTGTTACCTTAAATCAGATACTTGGTGCTAAAGAGGAGTTTTTGCCTTTTTCAGTTTTGCAGAAGAAGTTTGAATTACCTCTATCTAAATGCTAAATGGCAATATTTATAACTAAAGAAAAAAAATCAGAGTCCAGATTTGGCCCTGTAGCTTCAACTGCATCTAAAGGTGCTTAAATATTAGAGACTTCAATGCCAACCAAAGATCCAAAGAAATATTTTGCTATATAAATTTCCGTTATCTGTAAATATATATGACATGTGAGATTTATAGCATGAATGGAATAGATTGGAATATCCAGGTATGACCAATCACTGGTCATTGGTTTTAACATCTATAATTAGTAAGGCTACAGATCTCCAACTACATTTTATACTGTAGAAATTGCTCTTTCAGGTATATTAGTTGCTAGAATGTTTATTCAAGAAAGGGCCATTTAAATCAGCAAATTGTTGGAGATGTAATCCTGCTAATGCTTCTTTAACACATATGCTTTGGAGTTGTCCCATAGTAGTTACATTTTGAGAAGAAGTAATTACATGGGCAAATTTGGTTTTGGAACATTTGTTGATATTCAGGGATGTACATGTTCATTTGAAATTATTTACCTGTTTCATGGAAATTAACAAAAGGTGAACGGAAGTGGATTTTTCACACCTGCTTGACCACTAAAACATTAATACCTCCTTACTGGAAAGGTAATTGTTAACCAACCATGGTTCAATGGACAAAAGATCTAATAATGCTTGCAAAACTCAAAAGAATGATGTATAGATAAAATTCAAAATTTCACTTATATTTGGACATTTGGACTTTCACAGAAATGTACGACTAATGTGGTAATTTTTCTTCTTTTATGTTTTTATGTGCCTCCTTTTGTTGTTCTGGAATATTACTGTATGTAACTGATATCCTTTTCGAATGTAAATAAATTTAAAAATTAGGATCATGCTTACTATCCTTCCAATGCCAGGTAAAGACATTCCTGTGCAGCCAGGCCTATTAAGCTGAGAAAAGCTGGGTTTATAATGCTGGGCTATACAAATTTTAATGGTTTGTATGTTAATATATTATATTTTAATTTATAACTGTTTTAATCCTTAAAATTGTTTGTTTTTAAATTTTATATTTATGTATTTTAATATATTTTTTAATTTTTTTATTAAAGCATATAAAAATTACAAGTGTTATTTATGTATTTTAATATTTTATATTGTTTTTTAATTGTGTTTTATACTTGTTTGCCACCTTGAGTCCCTATATTGGGAGAAAGGCAGGCAATAATAATAATAATAATAATAATAATATGATATATGATGTCACAAGTCTATCTTATGCCATCACTTATACTGAGCAGTATGCCATTTCTACAGCCAGAGTGGTATAGTGGTTTGAATGTTGGACCAGGACTCTGGTCCAGGATTCAGATCCCTGCTTAGCCATGGAAACCAACTGGGTGATCTTGGGCAAGTCACACTCTCTCAGCCGCTAGTGAAGGCAAAGGGAAACCCCCTCTGAAGAAATCTTGGCAATAAAATTCTGTGGAACTATTCTATTGGTTTTAACAGCATGTGATACAGTAATTCCACACCTTCTTGCAGGGTCAGTTGCAGAAAATGCCACTGATCAGGGACGTAGCCAGGATTTTAGGAAGGAGGGGTCCAGACTAAGTGCCACCATTATAATGGGGCTTGGCCGTGGCTGCGCAGCAGCACGCACCATTCATTTTTCTAATGGAAGGGGGGATCCGGACCCCAAGAATGCCCCCCCCTTGGCTACATCTCTGCACTGACACTGACCCTTCTTGCAGAGTGAGTTGCTCAACCTCACAGGATCTGAGCATTTATATCCTTCTTTTTGCTCCTTATCATCTGTGTGAAGCAAGCATATGATGTCGGGGGAAGTCGGACTAAAGTGAAGTCCCATTAATATACAGCTCTATTTTTCCTTGTCATCTCAATCAGGTGATTACTTATGCTGCAAGAAATGAATGGGTCAAAACAAGGAAGGGTAACAGGTTTTTTTTAAAAAAAACTCCAGACCTCTGCAAACTATTGAAAATATGTAGCAAACAGATATCTGGATAAAGTCCTATTGAAGTTAAGTTTTTAGGGGAAAAGTGCATAGTACATCATTGGCTATGAACTCCTTGCAGTAAGTGAATTGAAGCTCTCAGGGAGAAATTTAGTTAGGATAGTACTAAATGTGTTGCCAAGCAACCATCTCCACCATCTCTGGTTCTTAAGCCCATAATCACCAGGAAGGAAAAAAGCTAAAAAGTTTTCCTTCCCTAAACAAAAGGAAATTGGTGAGTCATTTTCAGACGCTGGTAAGTGGGAATCTAGTGGGAAAGTGTTCTCTGTATTTCTGAACTCCCATTTAGGATGTGTGACACATATGATGGAAGCAGTAAGATTTGCCAACAAACTTATAAAGCTTGTCATTCCTTCAAGTGGCCAAGATGAGTGGATTGAAAATGTGGGCTTTCCAGTGGATTTTTCATCAAAAGATCCAGATATTGATGATAAAGATGACAAAAGCCAAGTATTCTTGTACAAGGGAGATGTTCTATTGAAGGCTTAACATCTTTGCAGCATTGGGGACCCAGCCATTTTGAACAGGTAGCATAAAGAAAGAGACTAGATAAAGTTATCTGGGCATATTTAAAAGAAAAGAAAACATGACAGAAATGAACTTGGGAGCTTTGACTGGTTTGCGAATGGCCATGCCAAATAGTGTTTTTTAACTGTGTAAACAATGCTGTTTATATAGAATTGCTTTATTTAAAAAATGATTTTTTTTGAAGCTGAAAAAATATCTCAGGCTCAGCAAGGAGATGCTTCATCTCTATGAAGCCTTAGTGTTTTGCCTGGAAATAGTTTATGCTGGGCATTTGCAGAAAAATTAATTACTATTAATTGGTATTTATTTGTCCTAATGACACTGTTTGATTTTGGACTCTTCTTGAAACAATTGCTGTACTAAAAGAAAATGCTGCTATGTCAGCAACTTTAACAGCCAAAGGAACTGAAGAGAGAAACCTTTTCTTCTCAAGGTAGGTGTATTAATTGTATTCTTTACGCTTATGGAATAGGATATGCATGCTGAATATGGAAGGATGCACACCAGTGTTTTGTAAAGCATCCCGGATACATTTTAATGTAGCTGTGGCTTTCAATGAGAAGCTAATTTTCAAAGTAAAGAGCTCGACTGTGGTCTTCCTAATCAGCACAGGACAGATGGGAGAATAAAATCAATCATGGAACATTTGGGATGGTGCCATTACAATTAATAAACAGAGTAGCAAATAAGCTGCTATTTTATGAGGAAACAAATATGGAAAATGCTGCTTAAAAAGAGAAAATTATTATTCTATTTCAAATAGTTCACAGTTATCTGGAATTTTTAATATATTAACCACCGAGCAAAAATCATATTATGTACTACATGATCTTTTATTTTGTTTATCTACTACCTGTCTAGATCCTGTAAGTAACTTTGTCAATATTGAGAGAACCTATTTCCTTGTGCCTTGAGTTGCATCATTTGGTGGAATTTATACTGTATTTACAGTGATGAAAAAAAAATGCTCCAGGAACTGGACAATAATGACACTGTGTTGTTATTTATGTCACAGAATTGAAATCCGTGAATGCTATTGTCCTTCAGAAAACAGATTAATATTAGAAAATTCATAATTTATTGTTGCTTTATTTTTTATCTCAGTAACTTCTCAATAAAGGGGAGAATGCAGAGAGATTATAGAAATATAAATTGGCTGTTAACAATTCTGTTGCAAATATTGTCAAACCAAGAGTGCCAAATCAATGTTTATATGAATGAGTTTTGTCACTAAAATATTCTAGCTATAGACACTGGCAGAATTCCGTGTCATATTTTTTATAGATGATGAAAAAACAATGTCAAGAGCAGTGAAAAACAGTGATAGATAGTGACAAGAAGTTATGCGTTATTCATGTAAATAGTTGTGGATCCAACATGCTGACTTGTTGTTGTCAAAGCTATTATGGCTGCTTTCAAATGAGTAAATTAGAGTGGTCTCTTTTACTTAGCAAATACATTATTGTAAAGTATACTCAGTCAGTTATCACATTTTGCTTTGCAAAGCTGCACACTTTTCCCTGTGATTATAGTGAATGTCCAGTCTAATCCAGTTTTAGGAATGCTTGAATCACTTTACTGTTGTGTCCAAAAGTACATAACTATAAATTATGAATATCTAAGGGTCCAAACAGACAGGCCAAAATAAAGCTGCTTCGGGTTTCTTTGGAGGTATGCTCTTTAAATGTTACATGTATCCTAAGAGGTCGGAAGCCACGTCAAAGCCATGCTCCAGCCCTAAGGACTGGAGCACAGCTTTGGCGCAACATCTGGCCTCTTAAGATGCGTGTGTCATATAAAGAACATACCTCCAAAGAGACCCGAAGCAGCTTTATTTTGGCTTGTCTGTTCGGGCCCTAAAATATCTAAAATATGTCATCCACACCTGGTTCTCAGAATATAATTTATTTTGGCATGAATGCAACTTCATTCCCAGTATGTTGTCCCTTATTTTCAGAGTCAATATTCTTTCTTTAAACTGCAACAATTATATCACGTATTATTGATGTTTGTTAAAGGAATTCCTTCATTTTCATTATTTTAAAAAATGTTTTGGGGTCTCACCAAATGCTTGATCCAAAGTTATGCGGTTAGCCACAACAGAACTTTAGATACTCATTAAAGCACAATAAATACTGTAATGAAAGAAATCCTAGAACAGCTTTGTTCAGTGTTGTGCCTTTTAAGTATATTGGACTACAGGCCCCATCACCAACCAGCCAGCACCTCACTGACTTTGCTGCCTGAAGATGATGCATTTGCTCCATTGTATATGGAGTACAGCAGGAGGAAGGTTATTCTAGACTCACTCTTATTATCATCATTTTAACCTATCTATAAATGCTTCAAGTTTGCAATCCTATATCTGCTCAGAACAGCCCCCCCCCACACACATACAAAATGCTCAGAGATACGCTATGAACACTGTACTCCCAACAGCCTAAGTAGTACAACACATGCCAATGGCAGGGTGACATCATGCAATGCGAATGCACAACACTTTTGCCAATGACAGCAGAATATGTCCATTGTGCAACAGTGACTTATGAGTAGTGCAACTTCTGCCTGCATATGTCCCTACTTGCCAGCCAAAGTTTCCTAGGTGAGGAGTACCTAGGTTTTAGAAGTTAATATGCATAACTATGGTATATGCCTCAGAATATCACAAACACACCTTATGGTGATTTTAAAAGATTACAGTCATGAAAAGGAAGAAAAATGATAGTGTCAAGGCCACAATGTGCATCTTGCTTAAGATGTTTGCTTAAGATGGTGGTAAAGGTAGTCCTGAGGAAGAGCTGATGCAGCTTGTGGTTACTCCCCTTCCTGGCTATACAAAGGTAGTAAAACTAGTGCAGGAAATTTACTTCTTTTTACTCACTGTCACTTCTTTTAAACCATCTTTGGGTTGGAACAGATGACCCCGAAGGGGCGACTTGAAGTTGTCCCCACTGAAGATGGGTTGGGACTGAGGCAAACATATACCATGTTCCCAATCCACCTTGAATCCAGCCCAAATAGGAGCAGAATAGATCTGCTCCTATTTGGGCCAGGAAATAGCTGCCGTTGCCAGCTCTGCCGCAGCCCCAGGGCGGCTTTAAGAAGCTATCCAGAGGAATAACATGACATTTCTGTCTTCCAGTTCGTACACTTAACATTTCCAAAACAACAATTGAAATAGTGATGTTATTTAAATTAATAAGGCATAAGCAGACTTCACATCTGCAGGGCAACAGTATGCGAGCTTCTTGAAGCTGTCTATGTCTGGGCAGTTGCCTGGCTTCCAGCCAATTGCCTTCAAAAGCTAGTGTTATATACGTTATCCTTTTTTGGTTGACAAAATAAAGGTGTCACAGCAGTGTCTTACAGTCAGCCCTCTGTATCCACAGATTCTGCATCCATGGATTCAATAATCCACAGCTTGAATATATATATATATATATATATATATATATATATATATATATATCCAAAAGGCAAACCTTGATTTTTGCCATTTTATATGTTGTTGTTGTTGTTGTTGTTGTTGTGTGCCTTCAAGTCATTTCCAACTTACAGCGATCCAAAAGCAAACTTATCATGGGGATTTCTTGACAAGATTTGTTCACATTTGTGGCTTGTCATTGCCTTACCTTGAGGCTGAGAGTGTATGACTTACTGAAGGTCACCTAGTGGGTTTCATGGCTGCACTGAGAATCGAACCCTGGTATCCAGAGCTGTAGTTCAACTCTCAAACCAATATGCCATGCTGGCTATAAGAGACACAATTTTACCACCCCACTGTAAATAACGGGACTTCAGCATCTATGGATTTTGGTATCCATGGGTGCGTGTATCTGAAACCAAGCCACAGTGGATACCCACTGTATTTTGAATTTTCTTGTATGGACAGTATTGCTTCTCCTACTTTTCCCCAAAATATTATCACATGCTACCTCTACCTATGTCTAACTGGCATCATACCCCAAGAAATACAATGAGATTCACCCCAGATCAAGGTATACGGCACTGGATTCTAAACCGAACACTTTTTCTTAACCTATAAGATTGTGAATCTATGAGGATTGCTGTTCATCAAAACTTGATATATGCACACACTGCTTAAGTGTGCTGGTTATGATATATATACTATCTGGCATTGACTTGTGTATTGATGTCAGTACCATGAAAATATTTTTTTCTTTAAAAAGAAAAGAAAGCCAGTTAAATGCTGTTGTCTTATTTGTTTACTCTCATATCTGCAGCTGTGAAGTCTGCTTATGCCTTATTAATTTAAATAACATCGTTATTTCCGTTGTTGTTTTTGAAATATTAAGTGTACGAACTGAAAGACAGAAATGTCATGTTATTTGTCTGGATAGCAGCATTTAATATTCTAAAATGTTGAGTTTTTTATTTTAACAAAATATTGATTGCCTTTTGTGAGTATTATGCAAATATGTATGTGTAATTTCAGTGGGAAACCCACATTTTTATCCCCCACAATAATTCTCAATATGAAACAGAAGCCTGTCTTTTAGCATTGGGGGTGGAAATGGCAGAAACCGCAGAGATGTATCTCATCTGTAGTCTCAATATGCCATTCCAAGTTTTGGATTCATGTTTACTTATGCAATGATAATTAAATGTTTTCACTAGATTTTCAATTTGTCATGGAATAAACAGTTTTGTTATTTTGGGCTAGAGTAGACCCATTGAATTAATGGAATTTACCCATATGTTGATTCACCATACCATACTTGATTTCATAGGTCTACTTCAATTGTGACTAACCATCAGGATTCAGACCTGCACTTATATTTATAGTGATAATGAAATGTATATATAAAATAAAATGTTTTAAACCCCTCCTCCCAGAGATTTTTCTTTTATTATAGTTTGCTGCTGTTGTGTGCCTTCAAGTCATTCCCCACTATATTAGAGCATTTAAGACTGTAAATCTATTTATGGTTATTTGGGAGTAAAGTCCAATTGAACTCAGTATGGCTTACTTCTGAATAGATGTTTGGAGGTTTGAACTGTAAATTTGATAATAGCTTATGTAAATAAAAGACACCAGTCTTTGTAACTCTTGTGATTTACAAACTACCAACAGGATTCAACCTTTGACTATAACTTCCTCCAGTTTACACAAAGTAGCCACCTATTTAACAAAGCATCTGAACACGTAGACTCAGTCATGGTTTATATGCATAACATGCAGTCATGAATCAGTTTTAATTCCTAATTAAAAACCAGTGATTCTTCTACCTTTTAGCCATGCATTAAATTCAACATTGAGTGTCAAGCATTTAAGGCTGCTACTACCATTGATTTGAAATAATGGAAACTGAGAGCAGTTGCAAAAATCCATATTAGGAAAAGACCTAGTGCTGTCATAATACCAATTTTGTAAGCTGATCTGGCTAACATTTTGTGTGTGAGATTGTGTTTTCTTTGTGAAGAAAACTATAATTCACTGAGTTTAATGACATGTAGAAGTTATATTATTATTATTATTATTATTATTATTATTATTATTAACCTTTATTTATAAAGCGCTGTAAATTTACACAGCGCTGTACATACAATCTTTTAGTCAGACGGTTCCCTGCCCTCAGGCTTACAATCTAAAAAGACACGACACAAAAGGATCTCTCTCTGTTGAACAATTATAATTTTTTTTGTATATCTATGGGAAAATATATAGGTTCAATATAATCCTGCTTTTGCAGGATTTCCCTGTTTTAAATCCCATTTCTGCATCGGAAAAACCCCATATGATAAACTCCCTAGGATAAATGTTAGCATGTGATAATGTTTTTTCTCTTGTTTATTAAGAAAATTCAAAAAATACATTACAAAAAGTGGTTTTGATCAAACTTAGAATTTATATAATACTTGCTTTTATTAGAAAAATGTGTTCAAGCTTTTAAAATCAAATGGCAATGTCACTGGAAAAAGTTTCTGTGTAACCTCTCTTTTAGAAATCTTTGGTGCAATTCTGGTTTTTCACTGGTATAATGATGGCTCCTCTGATTCAGTATCAGAGACTAATCTTCCATCTTTAAAGACTCCTAATGTTGATGCTGTGGTGCTGAAAAAAGGCAGAGGGAAATATCTCCTATCGCTGCTAAATTTTAAATCTGAAGTATGAGCAAGTATATAAGGATAAAATTCTTCTTTTTAAAGTAAGGGCAACAACCCAGTTCATTAAATATTTCAAAAATTGTTTTATCAGTGGCTTAGTGGTACAAACAGTCTGCACTACTAGGCTGCAAATAATAAAGCCATTTTATTCCATTATTCCATCACCCAATTATTTTATTATAAAGCTATTTTATTTCTGCCACCCAATGTAGTGTAATGCTTTGACTGTCACCCAGGAGACCAGAGTTTGAATCCCTGCTCAGCCAAGGAAGCCCACTGGGTGACATTAGGCAAACCACACTCTCTCAGCCCCAGAAGATGGCAATGCCAAACCCCCTCTGAAGAAACTAGCCAAGAAAATCCTAGGATAAGTTCACCTTAGGTTCACCGTAAGTCGGAAATGAAGGAACACAACAACAACTAGACATGCTAAATATTCTTCTAAAACTTCTACTTGTCATTTCTATCATACTGTTAACTACTGTGGCCCTTTTCTGTGTTTAATTTACTCTTGTAGTACATTCTTCAACATGAGAAACATCAGGGAGAACCCTATCCATGGAACTTTAAAAACGAACCATTGTAAATGTCGTTTTTAAAAAAATCATTAACCCCTGAGCACTGGTCTATCACTCAAGCTTTTTAGTTCTCAGAAGGGTAAAATAAATAAGAAACTTAAGATATAGTAGCTTGCCTAGAAAGCAACAGAAACTGAGGTCTCTGAAATAGAAACTTTTTAGCAAGGATAGGTGCAGAGTTGAAAGAAATATGTTCTTGAAAGATATTGTTAAACACTTACGAGCTGTTTAACTTTCAGTTATACATAAGTGGGTTTTAACCCACCTTTGCTTGCATAAGCCATTTAAAGGAGGGCTAAACAAGCCGTAGAGGAACTATTTTTTAAAGAAAAGGATGTATCTGATATAATGCTACTTCCTGTAATTAAAAACAAAACAAAATCTAAAAGCCTCACTGAATCCAATCTTCCAGAATTACAGACAAGTTTTCCTTCATTTCTTCATTGAGTTGCCATGAAGCCAATGAATGAAAGCTCCCTCAGCCATTTTCAGGACTGGTCATAGTAATTGTTTTGCAATAGATTAAATAATCTAATAAATATCCCTTCATGATTTCCAGTGGCACAAAGAACCTCTTAGGTCCAACAAACCATCATAATGCATGCTCCAGAAATTCCTAGCTGGCATACTCAATGGCCATATTGACTGGGGGTTCTGAGATCTTTAGGCCAAAAGGTATATTTCTTCCGTCTCAAATTATAGTCCTTTCATATTGTCATAATTTGCCTTCTAGAGCTGGATGATTCAGATGGAGCAGAAAAGTCAGATTGCCAGGATTCTGCAACTCCTGATGATGGTTGCCTCTCTGAGTCAGAGGAGAGATTGCACCAGTATCCATGCTTGTTAAGTAGGAGATGCTAACCTATTTAGGCACCTGCTGTTTTGAGACAGCTGCCTATAAATTTCCCAGCCACTTCCTGATAGTTTTGTTGCTTCCAACCCTTCTTCTTGATGACTAGCAGTACTCTTTGGTGATTGTGTTTCGGACTGGATGCTGACCACTCTCTTGCTTCTACATACATCCTGCTGGATACCCTGTGACTGACTTGGACTGAATTAACTACTCACCAGCTCTTGTAGTCTAACCACCTGATTCTTTGGACACTTGCTGACTGGAACATAGGACACCCATGTTGGTGATGTATTTCTGCAGAAGCCTGTAGAAGTGGTTAGGGGGGGAGATGGTGGCCCATGTGGGGTATGTGTAATTCTACTTCCCAAGTAGTTCCATTTAATACATAGTTAGCAGTATGTTTTGGGATTAGAACAGGAAATAGAAAATCAGGTCCCATATGGCCACCATAATTGGGAAAAAGAAAGGGGGGCTGTGTGGGTAGATACTTGTGAAGACTGCATCACTTAAGATAGCCTTTATATAGAAAAAAGGAGACATTAGGCCCATGTTAATGGAAAAACTCCAGCTTCTTCAAGAGCCCTTGAAAGTCAGGTTTTCCAAAGGAAAAATGCAATCTCAGATAGGTATGCAAGTGGTGCTAAGCCACTTCAGATTGTGGGAATGATGCTGAGAAGATAAATTGCTAGTGAAAAGGAATTGTTCATGACCACAACATAGGCTTGACTGATAGTGAGGTCTGACCTGTATTTAGACTCACTGTGTGTCTACCTTGGTTTATTATGAGCCACTTGCTGCAATGTGTACCAAGGAGTTTACTCAGATGACTTTGTTCAGAGGGTGATGGTACTTGGGCACAATTGGAATGAGCAAAGGTATCAAGGAGGGCCACACTAGCAGAAAAATATATCAGAAATCTCTGCACGCCGGCAGAATAGATTAGCTACTTTGGAGACTGCAACTAAGAGGGGATTGGGGAGGAAGGTGGCAAATGATGCCATAGCCCTGGCTAATCAAAATTCAGTCCCTGTAAACTCTGGACCTGACACAACTGAGGAAGCTCATACAGAAATCCACAAGCTCCTGATGTTTCACAGTCCAAATCATGACACTGTCCAAACCAGCATCTTGCCCCTCTGTAATATAACTACTGCCTGCTCATCATTTTAGTGTAGTCATCCAACAGCTAGGACTTTCAGCAGGAAGAATTTTCATCTTTCATCTTTCCTGGCAAAGTAAATGTGACAATCTTTGCTAAAACTAGCAAACATTTCCAAATTTTCTTCTCTTGTCTATCTTCCTGTTGCTTCTGTTGGAAGGCAAGCCTTTTTTCATGTACTCCACAAACATAAGATGTATGGCTTTGACATCTGCCAAATTTGTGATACCTAGGTATGTTTCAATTCCTCTTTTCACTGATTTTCTTTGGTTTTAAGCTTGTATATTATTGAAACTTTATTGTATTTTATGTTCTTCTGTATTATCCAGTGTGGTGTAGTGGTTTGACCATTGGACTATGACTCTGGAGATCAGGGTTTGATTCCTTGCTCAGCCATGGAGATCCACTGGGTGACCATGGGAAAGTCTCTTACACTCAGTCCCAGAAATACTGTATATAATCATGTATATGTCTAGGACAGCTTGCTTGTGACCACTAACGTATTTAACCTGTGTTGTTGTCACTTTTATTTGTCTTTTAAAAACTGTTTGAACTATTAGTAGCGTGGTAAATATTCAAGCTCCAGATGAGGCTTTCTTGAACAATAACAAAAACTTTATTTAAACAGCGATTTGTCAGTGTTCCACTTGCTAAGATGTTTTATATACTTGTTGTTTTACAGTCTTATTTTCTTGGTTTCACTATGTTACAGTTATAGTTTACTTTATAATGCTCTCTCCAGAAAACAATAGTTATTTCTATCTAGGACCCACTCAGTCCTTATTTTAAGTTACTTTCCGAAACTTAGCTCTGTACAGCCACCAAGTCTAACAATATCCCACAGGATATTACCCTACAGCAACTCCCTTTCCCAGAGTTCTGTATGTATCCTATGTCCCTCCCTTCTGGACTCTGAGGCCCATTACAAATGGACACCCTAGTACGCAATGAGCGTGTACTAGGGTTAGAATGGGGGGTCACTTCTTGACACCCTTAACCTTAGTACGGACAAAATGGCGGTGCCCTATACAGATGGGCGCTGCCATGACTACTTCACCACCACACCGCCTCCAAACAAGGCGGCACGGTTGTGATGTCCTCGCACCAAGTGAGGGTGCCTAGAGTGCCCTTTCCGCAGTGTGAGGAGCTCCGAAACGGAGCTCCTTCTGCGGTTTGGTCGCTGGTGCAGCCTTTAGGCAGCTGTGCCAGGGATGCAAGGGAGAAAGGGGCCGAGCGGCCCCTTTCTCCTCCTCCCTGCTGCCATCGTGTGTCCTTGGGGCATGAAGCCCCAAAGACACCCTTTTCCAGGCTGCAGGGAAACGGCCTTTTGCTGCTTCCCCGCAGCCTGGAAAGTGGCGGATCGGGGCCTCAGAGGCTGCCGTTGTGACAGCTGAGGCCCCGATACAGTGGGGAAAGGGCCGGTTACAGGCCGCCCCAAAGGGACGGTCTGTAACAAGCCTAACGTTCCCTCTCTGGACATAACAGAACCTTTTCAGTCCAAAACCAAATACCTATCTGGCTATCTCTCTCAGCAACAGCCCTATTTATCTTTTCCAGCCTTCAATTTGATTGGCTGTCGGTAGCTCTCTCCCTATTGGCTGTTCCTATGCTGGCCTCAGCCTCAAAAAGAAGCATGGATCCCCTCTACTCTCTCATCCACTCAGCCTTTAGGATGAGCACAAACAGTTATGCCTGCCAGAATGTTCTAAATTCTTTGGCATCATTTTCCTTTGCATGATTTACATCCTTTGTTACTTGCACCTAGGTTTTTTCCCTTGACTTACCCACGAGTCATATCAAAATCCAGTGACAAAAAAAGTGAGAAAAAATGGAGAAGTTAAGATAAAATTACAGATTTCAGTAATTGTACAGAGAGTGAAGAAAATGCATCAGAGAAAACCACATAAAGCATGAATTCAAGTAAAACAAAATAGTGCTTGGACAAAAAGTGAATATGCAGCAAAGAAAATCAAGTAAAAATAAGAATCCAATCCAATGTCAATTGCGCCTCCTAGTGGCAAGCCCCAAAGTTGCAGTGTGTGAAAAATCTTTTGTCTAAAACGAGGATATTGTTGTGATTTTGAAAACAAACATAAATATTCACCTTTTTAAAAAGAATGAAATGAAATATATGTATTTGTCAATTTATATTTCAAATCAGAATTTTACATTAAAATGCATGCTAGTAATACTGTACTTATCATTGTTACAGAAGTGACCAAAATCTGAAGAAAGTGAAAGATATGCACCTTGCTATTAAAAGAAGGATCTGTCAAGTAACTCAATAAAAAACCATAGTACAAATGTTATATTCCATTATCATCACAGTGATTATAGGCTGATTTACTTTAGAGTCCATGTGTGCAAGATGAAGTTGTTTTCTGGTTGCTTTTTAGCAGACAGAAGCCTTTAATTTTGTGGGATAACATTCAGAGAGAGAGAGAGAGAGAGAGAGAGAGAGAGAGAGAGAGAGAGAGAATATACTGCCCTATGGCAATCTGCTCCGTAGTCAGATAGCACAACAAGCAAGGGAACTTAACCACTATGCTGACAAACACTGCTTGATCACTCCTATATGGAGTGCAAAGTGCTAAACAAACCATATATCGAAGGCTTTCACAGCTGGCATCCATAGCCCACAAAACCCACAAAAAAACAACGTATCATTCTTTACTTCAGCATATGATGTTGCTGTATGTGGGTACATTCCTTTCTCTGACTATTTCTCTCCCAGCAGATCAGAGAGGAGAGGGAAATAGTCCATGATGTGTTTAAGACTTCCTGATGGAGTTTTCTGGGAGGGGAACAAAATAAAGAAGTAAAAGTGCTTAGATCTGGACGAAAAACAAACCACAGAGTTTCTGTTGTTGTGTGTCTTCAAGTTGTTTCCAACTTATGGCCACCTTAAGGTGAACCTTTCATAGCATTTTCTTGACAAGATTTGTTCAGAGGAAGTTTGCCACTGCTGTCCCCTGAGGTTGAAAGAGTGCTACTCATACAAGGCCACCCAGTGGGTTTTCATGGCCCAGCGGAGAATTGAACCCTGGTCTCCAGAGTCATAGTCCAACACTCAAACCATTATGCCACACTGGCTTCCAGAGCTTGTTACCT
>NC_056523.1:245057385-245092554 GCF_019175285.1 Sceloporus undulatus
TACCTCCTCAGGGAAGGTTGTTTTCCATCAAGTCTGAAATAGCAGTGGGAAACCCATTCTAAAGAAACCTTCCCTTGATCCCCTGGACAAAAACAATTATCGGCCAGTATCTCTTCTCCCTTTTTGGGTAAGGTGATCGAGAGGGCGGTTGCAAACCAGCTCCAAGCAGTCTTGGATGACACCGATTATTCTTGATCCATTTCAAACTGGCTTCAGTATGGATACGGCATGGAGACTGCGCTGGTCTCCTTGGTGATGATCTCCGTCTGTGCATTGGACAGGTGAAGAGTGTGGCCCTGTTTGGTGCTCTTGGACATCTCAACGGCTTCGATACCATAGACCATGGAATCCTTCTGGAACGCCTAAGAAGTTGGGAATCACTGGCTCTGCTTTGCAGTGGCTAGTTTCCCTATCTCATCAGCGGGAGGGGAGACGCGCCCAGAGAGAGCTGACATCTGTGTACCTCAGGGGCCATTCTGTCCCCCATGCTGTTTAACATTTACATGAAGCCACTGGGAGAGGTCATCCAGAGACATGGGGCGGGTGATCAGCTATGCTGATGACACCAAATTTATTTCTCTATGTCTCGGACTGCTTCGTGACCAAGGAGGGCATCTCCCCCCTGAATGACTGCTGATCAGTAATGGATTGGATGAGGGAAAATATACTTAACTAATCCAAATAAAACGGGAGGTACTTGTGATAGGTAACCCCAATCCAGGTATGGAGATATGTTTGCTAGTTCTAGATGAGGTCACACTTCCCTGAGAAGACTGCGTCCGCCAGCTTGGGAGGTGCCCTGGATTCGTTGCTTCAACGTCCTCTCAGATTGATGCACACCAGGAGTGCCTGTATCAGCTCCGGCTGATATTCCAGTGGCGCCCCTACCTGAAGCAGCGGAACCTAGAAACGGTTGTACAGCTCTAGTCAATCTCTCGTCTTGATTCTCTGCAATGCGCTCTACATGGGGCAACCTTTGTCCATGGCCGAAGCTCCACTGATACAAAACATGGCAGCCAGACTGGTTGCTGGAAAATCCAAGTTCGACCATATTACACCTATTTTAAAATCACTACATTGGCTGCCGATTAGCTTCCGGGCACAGTAAAGTGTTGGTTATCACCCCTAAAGCCCTACATGCCTGGGTCCAGTCTACTTGAAGGAACGCCTCCTCCCATACACATCCTTCTCTACTCTGCATCCTCCAGGAAAACTCTACAATCTAGAAAGACCCAGACTGGCAGTGCCCTCCCAGGGTCCTTCTCTGTCACCGCTCCACCAAAACTTGCCATGCCCTGCTGGAAGAGCGCCCAATTATCCCACTCGAGGCTTTTAAAGGCAACAAAAAACGTTTCTCTTCCACGCAGGCCTTCCTCAATTGAAATGTCCCAGACACCACTTGAATCCTCCTCCTTATTATTTTTCTTATTTGCGTTTGTTTGTTTTATAATTTGATGTACTTTAACCATGTTTTCTCTGTTAATTTATAGGTGGGGAGGAGGGGTTGGGCCGGGGTCTTGTGGGGCTTGTTGTTTTTATTGTTGTATACTGTATTAACTCTGCTGTTACCCGCCTCGATCCTCAAGTGGAAGAGGGCAGATATAAATAAATAATATTAATATATTAATTAATTAATTATTATTATTATTACATGGTGGCCTAAATCAAGCCGAGCTGGAATAGAATCATTGAATCCCCTGTTGGACGGGGGTCAAATGTAAGTAAATCCCATTGATCAGTGGGCCTACTCTAGTCAGGATTAACAAGTGGGTTTAGGCCACAATGTACTGGTGCTCCACCTTTAGTCTGGGGAGAGCAAAATGGGACCTGTGGGCCATATAGCAACCATGCCTTTTTGTTTGTTTTGTGGTTCATCTGGGATAGCAAGAATATTCAGCAAATTAGAAAAATTGTTAAAGATGTGCGTTTTCGTGTAGGGAAACCCTGAATGAGGAAAATCCATGAAAGAAGAATCTTCAGAGTTCGATGACTTATCTGGCAGAATTCACACATGTGGGTTTGCAAGCTTCTTGGTTAGTCTCAAATAGAGTAGAGCAGTCAGTCAGTGGTGAATGGTGAGGCAACATGTAGGTAATCCACTGTTTCAATGGGTCTGCTCTAGTTGAACTGGCAACATTTAGGCTCTGCCCCTCTACATCCAGGAAACTGATTTTATACACTGAAATAATATTCTGTGCAAAAATATTATTTTCTGTGCAATAAAATGCTATGTTCTGCACAGAACAGTTTCTTTTTCTGTGCAAAAAACCCAGTGTGAATTTTCAACATAATAAATCGTAAGTCTCAAACTGCAAATAATTGTGAAGTTTTTGAAGACTTTCTTGAACCTCGAAGGAAATTGCTGGAATATTTGTTGCTTCCTTAAGAAACAAATTTAATGAAGAATTAATCTACTGCCCCTGCCTTCCCAGTGTTTGGGAGTGGGAAAAATTAGCAGACATGGCTAGTTATTTCTGGTCTGTTTTTAATTTTAAAACTTTTGGGATGGTCTCTGTGGAGGGGGACTGATGTGACTTGTGGTGGTGCTGATGTGAAATTTGGGTAACAGCCCCACCAAAGTTGTCTAACCCTTGCCCTAGTGTGAAAAGACTCTCCTTTTCTATCACCATTCTTCACGCATCAGGCCTCGTGAAGAAATGGCCCTGAAACTGGCCTCATCTGGGAGAGAAGTGACTAGCAGGGTGTCCTCAGGGTACTGTCCCTGGGCCAGTGTTATTCCAATAACTTCAGCAATGACTTGGATGAAGGAATGGCAGTGTCTGCTTATCAAATTGGAGATGACACCAAATAAGAAGGGGAGCTAAATTCCAGAGAAGAGGATTAGAAGTAAAAATGGGCCTTAACAGATTAGAAAGCGGGCCACAACTCACAAACTATAATAATAATAATAATAATAATAATAATAATAATAATAATAATAATGTAAAACAAAGGAAAAGGCCAATTATTTTTTGTTATATCTCTGCCATCAGCAATATTTCTATAGGAATAAAAGGAGATCTTGGAAAAGTTCCTTTTTTGTACTGTAACTCTGAGCTGCCTCAGCTGGCATGACCATGTCGGCTAGGATTGTTGGAATTATAGTCCCAAAAAGTAATTATGGTATAGTGGTTTGAGCATTAGATTATGAATCTAGAGATAAGGGTTTGAATCCCTGGTCAGGTATGGAAACCCACAGGGCAGGTCAAGCTCTCTCAGGCTCAGAGAAAGGCAGAGGCAAACTCCCTGTGAACAAATTATGCCAAGAAAATAAAGTCACACTCACCATAAGTTGGACTTGCAGACACACAGCAATAAAGCAAAAAGAAATAAGTTTTTCAATTCTGAGTAAAATGTTTCAGTTAACAGTTGTAACTGTTCCTTTCCCTTTTGATGAAGACTTTTGTACTGCTAAAGATATGGAAAGGGTTCATTTAAAGGCATGCCTATACTTTGAAAGTCCTGGCCAAAGCATTATCTAAAACTCCCATTTCTGAAAACAACTTGAGATTCATTGCAAACATTACCACAACTAAGTTCAGGGGAGTGAAGCCAAAACTTGTGCCAGAAATGGAGAAAGGAAGGTTTGCAGTAAACAACTCTAGCTTTAGAGGCACAAGTAAGGAAAGGGCAGCTCTCTTCAAAGCCTCCTCCTTGCTTAGACTGTTCGTGCCAACAATACTGTATCTCAGTTCAATACATCTTCAAACTACAGGCATCTGTCAGCAGAAACCAGCCTGGCTCAACTACCAGTCTTACAAGGTGGCTGCTTCCAAGAGGAGATGGACCTTGTAGTCAACCCACCAAACTCCCAGCAAGTTTTAGTCAATAACCACTGGGTTTCCACAGCTATTGACACAAGTTGGCCTTCACTTGTGGAAGGAATGTTAGCTTTTGGTGTACTAGGCTTAGTGCCAAAGTATTTCATCTTCCCCATAGTCACTTGGCATTTTTCATAGGAAATGCTCTGTGTTGTTTTTTCAGGACTATATGCTTTATAGAGCCAGCATAGTACAGTGGTACCTCGGGATACGAAATGCGCGGGTTACGAAATTTCCGGGATACGAAAAAGTTGGATTGGCAAAAACTGTTTCGGGTTACGAAATATTTTTCGGGTTACGAAATTCATTTCGGCGCGAAATTCAAATGCTATAGGCTTCCAGCGCTAACGGAAAGCTATTTCGGGTTACGAAATTTTCGCGTTACGAAGGGAATGGCGGAACGAATTAATTTCGTAACCCGAGGCACCACTGTATAGTGGTTTGAGTGTTGGACTAGCGATTTTGGGAGACCAGAGTCTGAAACCTCACTCAGCCATGGAAGTTCACCAGATGATGTTGGGCAAGTCATATTCTCTCAGCCTTATTCCAACCTCTGAATAAATCTTGCCAAGAGCACCTTGTCACAATTCACACAACAATGAAAGTCCGTAACAGCACAACAGTGTCCTTTCCCTCTTTTTGTTTTCTACAGCACCACCTGAAAGGGGAAAAAAACATACTGTACTCTATCTGTCTACCTTGTTATATCTGCAATAGCCAGAAAATGGTTTTTTCACACTACAGGCCTATTGCAATATAATTACACTTTAAGTGCCATGGCTGCATTTGATGGAATCCTGGGAATTGTAGTTTGGTCAGAAGTACTAGAGCTCTCTGGCTGAGAATTCTAAGTGCCCCTCCTTACGCTGCTAGTCCCAGGATTCCATAGGAGGCAATCATGGCAATTAAAGTGGAATTATAGCACCATAATTATGTAGACATGAAGGGCAGCAGAGTATAAGGCACAGGGCAAATTGGCACTTGAATCATGGGCTAATCCTTTCCTCTGAAGCCACATCCCCATATATCTTTAAAAGAAATTCAGCTATAGTGTTAAAAAAAAAAAAGACATACCTCATTACATTGTTGATTTGATGAGATGTAGACTGCATATACACTACAGAATTAATATGGTTTGCTACTGCTTTAACTGCTATGGCTCAGTGCTATGGAATTTTGGGATTTGTAGTTTTGTTAGAGATTTTGCCTTCTCTGTCAGAGAGCTCTGGTGCCATTACAAACTACAAATCCCAGGATTCCAAAGGATAGAGCCATGACAGTTAAAGTGTTGTCAAACTGCATTAATTATTCAGTGTAGCAGCAGTTTTAGTTATAACTTAGGAGTTTATCACATTGGGAAAAACTGGAAAGCTAAAATGGTAAGAACCCATGATTAACTCACAATTGCACAAATGGTTTTCACATGCAAAGTGCTGTTATCCTGTGCAAAATCCAAGATTAACCTGCCCTTGCACACAAATGCAGGAATGGTTTTCACACAACAGAACCAAATGTGCCTTGATCTCGATAATGATTAAAGTGCATGCATCCCACAAAAGCAAACAAATACACAAATGATTTTCACACATAGACCCCCAACAAGGGCAGAGAAAGACAGAGAATGAATGAATGAATGAATAGTAACTGCTCTTACTACTCACTCTTCCATCCTTCTTACTACATGCCCTCCGTCCTCCCTCATCCGTGGAGTGTACCTTCTCTTGCTTTTTGCATTTGGCTGCTCCCAGAGTAGGACTCAACACTTGCCTCCTGGTCTGAGCCAGAAGGAGGGCAGGCTGTCCCCTTTAAGGGATTTTGGGCTTCAGCTTCCAGAAACCTCAGCCATGTTTACCAATAGTCTGGGTTTCTGGGAGCTGAAGTCCAAAATCCCTTAAAGGGGACAGGTTGGGGATCACTGCTGGCTCAGACAGGGAACCATTCATTCATTCTCTCTCTCTCTCTGCCCTTGCATCAGCTGCTTTTTTAAGAGCCCTGGCTAGAGGAGGAAACATTCACACACACAGAGGCGCAGGAGGAAGAAGCAAGCATTTTCTCTTGTGTGTCTTTGTGCCTCTGCCTTTACTTGAGAATATGTTGCTTTAAGAGCCCTAGCTATTATCCACAAGGAACCATGCAGCATCATGTGAAAACAATTTGCGCAATTGTCCTAATATGTTAGGCACAATTCTGATCCATTTAAACTTCCAATTTTCCCTGTGTGATAAACTCCTTAGTTATAAGAGAAATAAGTGAGAAATACATTTATTACAAATAAATAACTAAATAGTAAACTCAGATGAATTCTACCAAGCTCTGCAATTACTTACAGGCATTAAAACGATCTATCTAATATAACATGCCATACTAATATTTAAGAAAAAAGATCATTTCTCAAGACCTGTCCAGAGTATAGGACAGAGGGACTGCATACAAAGCTTTACCTGTTGCAGGTGTGTTGCATCACACTATTTCCAAATGCTTGGGCCTTTATTACAAGGGTATAGTAATAGTCTGATTGTAGGAGTCTATTAGAGGATTAAACCAGAGAGAACCTCTGTGTTCTCGATTATATGAGGAAACCCTGAACTAAGAGGCACCAGGATTCTGCTGAGTGTAGAGAAGCTGAAACTGCAAAATGTCTTGCTTGAAATGGGTGTGCGAGGTGTTACTAGGGAAACAAATACCTGTAATTTCATTTTCTGGTATTTCTCCTTGCAGATCTTTCCTTTACTGATAATGAATTTTGCCACTATGGAGGTTTCTTTTTCAGAGGTCACCATTGCCTTCTTTTTGGTGGCCATTATTTTAATGTCTATACAATTTTTAATGAAGAACAAGCAGCCCCGTCCACCAGGACCTTGGTCATTACCAATTGTGGGGAATCTTCTTCAGCTTGAGGAGCATTCGTACATTTCCTTTGAGCACTTGAGGAAGAAATATGGAAATGTCTTTCAGATAAAGCTGGGAATGATCCCTGTTGTGGTAGTTAATGGCCTGGATGCAGTGAAACAGGTGCTGCTGAGAGATGGGGAGAGTTTTGCTGGCCGACCTGACATGCACACATTTTCATTTTTTGCTGATGGAGAGAGCTTGACGTTTTCTGTCAAATATGAAGAAAGCTGGAAGCTTCAGAAGAAAATTGCCAGCAAAGCTTTAAGATTGCTCACCAAATCTGAAGCCAAGTCCTCAACTTGTTCTTGCCTCCTTGAAGAACATGTTTGTGCTGAAGCTTCAGAACTGGTGAAAACATTCTTGGAGCTCTCAAAGAACGGTGGTTTCGATCCTACAGCTGTGACTACCTCTACTGTTGCTAATGTTGTTTGTGCCCTCTGCTTTGGCAAGAGGTACAATCATAATGATCAAGAATTTCTGAGCGTGGTTAAGCTAAATGATGACTTTGTAAAAGCCTCAAGTGTCTTCAATCCTGCTGATTTTATACCGTGCTTACGTTACCTTCCACTGCCAACTGCAAAAGCTGCTCGTAAATTTTATGGGAAGTTCAATGACTTTATTGCAGCACGCATAGAAGATCATGGCACCACATACGACGAGGTACGTTTGACTGCACAAAGGAGACTTGATCAGATGACATGGTACCAATACTATTACTATATAATGTAGGGTTGCATAACTATCAACCTCCAAACCGGGACAAATGTAGGACAAAATTTAGGCCCAAATGTAGGACATATTTTTAGAATGAGGACACACGAACAACTAAAAAAATTAATAATTTAAAAAAGCATTAATATATCCAATCCTCCCATTTAGGGCTTTCTTCTGATTTCCATGCTTTTGCTATTAGTATTCTTGCCACTGTAACTAATGTAACAGAAATTTCAGGAAACTTAGATTTCTAGGATTGGCAGATCAATAGGATCGGCAAGAGGACCTAGTAATTGAAAATCCATAAGTTTATTTCCAGTTGTCGACAAAGGAAAACAATGAACTCAGTGGAATTCAAGTTCCAAAAAGCTGAGAACCCCGAACAAGACAAAATGGCTCTTTTTATATTATTCAAGACAAAGAAGCTTCTTCAATATACCTGATTGGCTAATTATAATTTAAACATACAGAATTCTTACAATCAGAACAGAAATACATGCATACATTAAAACTGCATTCATCACTCCTTACCCCCTCCTGTAGGAAAGATGCACTCACTATTCCTTTGCTCTAGTTTTTCCTAAACTCCAAGCCTTTATTTCAAAAACCATCTCTCTGGCTGACAAAGGTGACTCCATCTTTCTATAGCTTTTTATATTTCAACAAGGAATTTCCACCACACTAAATACAACAAGATCCTCCAACATTTTTTTCCCTCCTGTGGCTTCAATACTGTTGTCATATTTAGCAAGTATAATTTAGGATTCATTATAAATTTGATTTCATATATCTGCTGGATTGTCTCATGCACCTCTCTCCAAAATTTCTGAATTTCTCTACATCTCCACCACACATGAAACATTGTCCCTTTCTCTTTTTTACATCTCCAGCAATGTCCTTGATCAAGTTTATACACATTTTTTAAAGTCTCCAGGGTGTATAATACCATCTGTGCATGACCTTCATGTGGTTTTCCTTAAATTCTTGAGCCACCGTGAACTTATTTGTCTTCCTCCATGCATTTTGTCAATCATCTATTGAAAGCTCCGATCCTATATCTCTTGCCCATTTTACCATGTAATCTTTTATAATCTCTTGCTCCATGTATATTTCTAGTAGTAGATTATACAATTTGGAGACTTTCCCTTTTTTTGATTGCCCTATTATTTGATCTAACGCACTTAATTTATTTTCGATACCCACCGATTTTTTATCTACATTGCATCTTTGTTTGATCTGCATATAATTAAACCAGGAGATACTATAACCTTCAGTAGCTAGTTCTTGTCTTTATAACCATCTCTCCTTTTTCATCTTTTTTCATTAAATGCCTGTACGTAATCCACCTTTGGATAATATTTGGATAGTATTTGCATTATTTGTACTATTGTGAAATGCATAATAAAGATTATATATATAAGCATTAATATAAATGCATGTTTCTTAAGCATGCTTAAAATGGAGGACATTTTGGCATCATTACTAGAGAGATGGCAGAAATGTACTTCCTTTTCTGGCCAACCTCCCCCCCCCCCCATTCCAAAACACACACGAAGCACATTTGAACATTTGACATGGTTTTATTTAACATGGTCTCTTGCATATTTTAGAGGCTTATTGCATAACCAAACCCTTAGGGTTTAACACTTAACATGGGTTAACATGTCTATGAATATAGAACATGTCAGGGTGGTTTAACAAGATTTGCCTTCGGTTTCAGGTTTCCTACACCAACTGTACTTCTCAGAAGTGCGTACTTGGTCAAGGTACCTTGATTTTTCTTCACTGCTCATGAGTTTGTAAAAATCAGAGCAACTTACATTGGCCATACCTCAGAGACTTGCTGATATCAATATCACCACCACCATCATCACTATCATTGTTAAAACAAGGCAGACCTGTTAACATTAAAAGCACCAAAAATACACAGAAAACACACGTTGAAAAAAGCACACTTTGTAAAAAAAATACACAGGGCCACTTGGAGGTTTATGAACCGTTATTCCAAAAATAGTGGCCAATTGGTCTTAAGTAACCTTTTACATTTCAAAAGAAAGTCCTGTAGAGGGCTGGGAGAGTTATTTATTTCCATGCCCTATTATTATTATTGGTGGGGGGCACATCATAGAGGTATCCCTAGAAACAAAAGCTGCAAACTTTTAGGAGGGTAAGTGAAAAGGCTAGGCAGTTATGAGGCTTGAAAATGTGTTTAAAACCTTTTTTTAATAGTGAAGAATGGTGGCATTGTAAGAATGGCCATCTCCCTGTACTATCCTTACTCCACTCCAAAGCACAGTAACTGAAGAGTCTCCAATGAAACATTCAAAGTTTAGAAAGTGTACCTGTTAGTTATTCTGCCTCGTTGTCCCTCTTCTACATCCTGGGCATAAGAAAACCCTCTTCTCACAAAATGCTATCCCCCCCCCCCCACTTCTGACACCTGCCTAAAGCTTTAGGGAAAGTTCTATTCTATTAGATTTGGAAGGGAGTGTCTTTTACGTATAGAAATGCTGGAAGTGCGACAAAACAGTCTGGTTTCATTCAGGCTCCATCTGAAACTCAAAAATACAATGCTGTAAAAGGCTATTTTAGAATTCCAATTTAGATCAACATTCTCTTTTTAAAATTCAGATATTTCCTGAATGCACAGATATTCTAAATGGTTTCTGTAGTAGTTAAAGCTTTCCAGTTTCCAACAAAATACATTATCACATATTTTAAAAAACCTTTATTCCATTGTTCTGAAGAGTGAAATGAAGCAACTACAATAGACAACAAGAAATAGAAAACAATGAATTCAGTTTAAAATTAAACTAGGAACTGTAAATGTACCAGTAGCTGTTCCAATAAAAATCAAAGAAAGAGGTCAACTAAGGCTAGCTGTTCCAACTTCTAGGTAAGAGAATGGTGGACTGAAGTTTTTGTTAGCTTTCTGCCAGCGAGAAAGACCTTTAACACTGTAAGTGCAGGCCAGAGGGATCTGAGACGGGTGAGAACTCCCTGGATTAAAAGAAAAGCAAATAAATAACCAAAAGCATCCAGAATCCTTTTTTTTTTTGCATATTTACTCACACTATTCATTATGAAGGCTTATTGTTTTCAAAAAATACTCTCTGTATAGATATTATGTCATTAAATGTTTGTCTTATGTTGTTTGTTTTGTTGATCTGATCTTTATATATCTTATTTTGTTATTAATATTATTAATAGCTGTTACTTTCTTTTTGTTTTATTAAGTAATAAGTTTCATTAACTCTCTCTCTCTCTCTCTCTCTCTCTCTCTCTGTATGATACTCTCTCTGTATACCTTACTGGAAGGAATAAGAACAAGAGAGATTCTGTGTATCTTAATGTAGAATTAAAGAACTTGCTGGCTACCAGGCAAGCAAGTAAAAATAGGTAATGAAAATAACATCCAGTTTGGGGTTTTTGTTTATTTAGTTCTTTTCTTCCTTTAGAACCATCTCAGAGACATCACTGATGCTCTGATTAATGTTAGCAATGAAAAAAGAGACGATGGGAAAACTGCTGCCTTGTCTGATAAGAAAATAATAAATACTGTCAGTGACATCTTTGGGGCAGGTGTGTATTAAATATTTTACCATTTTTAAAATATGTGCTTTAAATAACAGTTTTAGTGAATACTGAAATAGTAGTTGCCAGTTGCAGACCTCTTAACTAAAGTTCTGAAGTCTGCAACTGGCAACTATTATTTATGCACTAAAATTGTTGCTTGTAGAGGTGGCTGCAGATTTGATTTAAAAACTCATGAAAATAAAAAGCATAACAGGCTTCAGTCGTTCATAGAATCATAAAATCATAGAATCATAGAGTTGGAAGAGATCACAAGGGCCATCCAACCCCCTGCCATGCAGGAAATCTCAAACAAAGCATACTTGACAGATGGCCATCTAGCCTTTGTTTAAAGACCTCCAAAGAGGGAGACTCCACCACTATCCAAAGAAGTGTGTCCCTCTGTCGAACAGTTCTTACTGTCAGGAAGTTCCTCCTAATGTTGAGGTGGAATTTCTTTTTTCCATCCATTGTTCCGGGTCCTGTTCTCTGGAGCAGCAGAGAACAAGCTTGCTCCCTCCTCAATATGACATCCCTTCAAATATTTAAACAGGGTTATCGTATCACCTCTTAACCTTCTCTTCTCCTAAACATCCCCAGCTCCCTAAGTCATTCCTCATAGAGCATAATTTCCAGACCCTTCACCATTTTAGTTGCCCTCCTTTGGACACACTCCAGTTTGTCAACATCCTTTTTGAATTGTGGTGCCCAGAACTGGACACAATATTCCTGGTGGGGCCTGACCAAAGCAGAATACAGTGGCACTATTACTTCCCTTGATCTAGACATTATACTTCTATGGATGCAGCCTAGAATCACATTGGTCTTTTTAGCTGTCATATCTCACTGTTGGCTCATGTTCAACTTGTGGTCTACTCGTATTCCTAGATCCCTTTCACACATAGTCTCATACAGCCAAGTGTTCGCCATTCTATATTTGTGCATTTCATTTTTCTGTCCTAAGTGCAGTACCTTACATTTACAACAGTGAAAAAGGTATCAGTGTAATGTATTAAATTAGCAGATGGATCTCCTAATGCTCTATTTATTTTGGCAGGTTTTGCTACCATGTCAACATGTTTGTCATGGATATATCTATACTTGATAAAGAAACCAGAAATTCAAACCAAAATTCAAGAAGAAATTGGTAACAATTTTCTGATTTTTTTTTAAAATGGGACGAGATTGCCATTGCCATTAGTGAAACACATTGCATTAAATGTACTCTATTTTATTCTTTGTAGATGAAAAGATTGGACTAAGACCACCAAGGTTTGATGATCGAAAAGATCTCCATTATACAGAAGCTTTCATCAATGAAGTCTTTAGACACAGCTCCTTTATGCCATTCACTATTCCTCACTGGTAAGAAGCTGAGGAATTGTTTTGGTTTCATTGTGATCATGTTCTTCTAGTACCACTCTTTGTGTTTTATATTAGGAATGCCCAACCTGTAGCCAGTCAGACTTCATCCACGGTTTCTTGGCTTCTCAAATTGCTTTTCCTGCCTCTATTAGCAGTGGAATAACATCACTGGGGTGTGTGAAGGAGAATAAAAGTAAAGTTCTCTCTCAACATTAAAAAGTCCTTCTGCAACAAACTGTCAAAAGCTTTTGCTGTTCAGAAGAACTTTTCCTATGGCAAGGCTCCTCAGCATGAGAGCATCCACCAAGAAGGCACACTCACATGTTCAGATATGCCAATTGCAGTGATCGGACCAAGAGACAGCTCCTTTGAGGATCTTAAAAACAAGTTTACAGTGGGAGATGCAGTGTTTCAGATATGGGCTTTATATCATAACTCACACTTTGAATTGTGCCTTAAAAAGTATAGCCAATGAAGCTATTACAATAACAGAGAATCTTGTACATAGTTATTCTGGTTATATATAAAGCTAATCCCTTGCTTAGAATGATAGCAGGGAATGTGTTTTTCATTGCAATCACTTTCTGTGTTAACAAACGTTACCATGACTGTGGCTGAATTTACACAGGCTAAATAATGTGTTCTTACCTGAATCCCAGCCCTGTTGGTATACATGATATTCCTGAAGGCTTTGAAGCAGTTTGATAAGCCCTCCAGTTTATTCCACTGTTTCTGGGAAGAACTGAGTTTTTAAGATGTGTGGTTTGAATCCCAAATTGGAATCATGGTGGAATCATGGGTGGTGGTGAGAGAAGGATAGGACCAGATTGGTGGATGGTCACCTAGGTCACCTGATCATTTCTGCCACAGAAGGATAGCTCCCTGTTTGTGTCGGCATTCGGGAAAGGCAGTGTTGCCTCTTTTTTAATTTGATGTTTGTATGCACACATTCACAGGCTGGCATTCACTTTCCCTTTACTGGCTTCACTTTACAAACGTGCAGGAGGGCAATCATAACAAAAGGAAAACAGGCTATTTGATTTAGTGAATATACAGATATACACATGTGTTGCAGGAATTTAAAAAAAATCCCACAAACATGGCTGCAGCAGTAATGTGACTAGACATAAATGTATATAACACACAAGCACACACAGTAGAAACACCTCCTTGCACCAATATGGCTGAGAGTCCTGTGTGCTGTAGTAAAAGGGCCAAACTGAGGCAGGAGTACCACAATGGGGCTGTCCACATGGGCCAAAAGGGCTATATCCCCTCTGGCGTCATGTAGCCCTGTTTAGACAATACTAGCCAAAACCCCAGGACCAGGATTGAGCTGGATCCTGGCAGAACAGACATGGATCTGGTGGATCTGGCCCTCCTTTACAGCATTTAGTGTAGGTCAATTTGACCCATAGTTTGTTGTGGTTTCTGGGAAAGTCTGCCTCAAACCTTGGCAGTTTGAACACACAGCCCTGCACTCCTTACCTTACTGTGCTGTAGTTTCTACTGAGAAACCCCCTGTTGCCACACCTGGAATGAAAACAAAGCACCTGGTCACATAGGTGCAGTCAGGTTCCCCATTTCTGCATCTGATGCAGTGAAGGGGGACTTTGCAGTTGGAGTGGTGGTGCAGCAAAGTAAGTAGTGAATGCCTATCCCCACACCTGCCCAAGGAACAACCCAGGTGAGCACCCAGGCCAGAATAGCATGGGCTAAGTCTGTGTTATCCTGTCCCATTTTCTCAGCCCTACAGTTGAGCTGGGATGAAGCCCTCAGGTAGATTCAGCCTATCTTAGCAGGAAGTGCAGCCCAAAATGGGTTAGTAATAAAACCTCAGTCTGGGCATGTTAGATTTACATTCGTGATATATCAACTATGGTTTAGGGTAGGGGTGCCCAACTTGGAAGGAGGTAGGGGCCAAAATTAAGATCAGCTAAGGTTGTTCGGGCCGCCAACAGTTTTAGGTAAAATTCAGGACATTTAGGTGAAATGTGGGACATTTAAAAAATGGGGGGCATGACCAAATAAAAGCTGGAAGCAAAATGCAAATCCATGCTTCTTGGCCATGCTCAAAATAGAGGACATTGTGGAATCCCTTCTCCTGGGGAAGGCTAAGATGGGGGACATGTCTGGGAAAAGAAGGGAAAGTCTAGTCACCCTACCAGGCGGCTCCTCCCTCCCTCCCTCCCTCCTTCCCTCCTTTCTTTCTTTCTTTCTTTCTTTCTTTGCTTCCTTCTTTCCTCTCTCTCTCTCTCCCCTCCTTTCCTTCCTTCTTCCTTCCTTCATTTCCTTGTTTCTTTTCTCCCTTCCTCCTTTCTCCCTTTTCCTGCTTCCTTTGTCCGTCCCTCCCTTTTCTTTCTTTTGTGGGGGAAGAGTCCATTGCTCCCATTCTCCAAAGCCCCGTGTGATCAGGTGAAGAGTCTGGGAGCCAGGACATCCCCCTCCACCTGACAATGGGGCCCCAGGCCTCCAGAAATCTTTTGGTGGGCCACATCTTGTGCAGCCCTAGTTTAGGGCTTCACATCATGAAGGGCCTCTAAATAAGAAAAATAAACAATTAGGTAAAACTATTAAATTTCATAGTTTTTTGTGGGTTTTTCGGGCTATGTGGCCATGCTCTAGCAGAGTTTCTTTCTGACGTTTTGCCAGCATCTGGCAAATAGGAAAAACTATTAAATTTCAGTTTGACATACATTGCTCTTATTGCTTTGTGGTAATGTCATGTGGCCTCTTAAACAACATAGTTCACAATGTTTTAACTGAGGTGACTGAGATGTCTTCTCACATATTTCTCAAAAATATTTTGTATGGGGTTTTTTGCATGAAAGAGGAGCAATATGAAATTGTGCAGACTGAAAGGCACCATGATGGGCTAATATGTTGTTGTTGTTTTAATTATTTTTAGTACCACCAGAGATGCTGTTCTCAATGGGTACTATATTCCTAAAAACACTTGCATCTTCATTAATATGTATCAAGTAAATCATGATGAGTAAGTACCAGAACAACTTTTACTTAAAGGATTAAGAATGACAATATAGCATTACTTAAGATGTAGCTTTCCCCTCCATTATATATTACCAAATCTGGTTGTACAACATGTTTTACACACAGTAGTGAAAATAATGCTTAGCCAAAACAATTCATCCAGCTGTTTGTGGCACTTTGATGGGGAGCAAAGGAGAGGAGAAATCCCTATTTGAAATTCAGAGGCATAAACCTGTGTGTGTGTTGGGGGCAGGTGTAGGATGCTTTTTTGTTGTTGTTCTTCTCCATTCAAAACATAGTTAAATTGTTACCCCAAGGAGGGGTTGGGCTGCACTGTGTTTTGTAAATCTGGTCACAATACCCCAGGGGAATGACATCATGTGAAGATGTAATTGCCATCATTTTTCTAACCATCCCTTAATTATGTCATGAATTTGATTTTTCTGGGTCTCTAGACCATAATAAAAATTGTTATTGTTGTAATTATGTCATGAGTGGGTAACCTAATCTTTATTTGCTGTTTGCTACCAAGTGTTTAAAGCATTTTATTTCATTTTAAACCTTTCTGCGTGCATGAGGAAAAGGTAGATTCTTTGAATTCTAATAAAATCTTTTAGAGAATGTTGCTTTCTTCATTGTGTGGGTTTGGCAAAATTAGCTAAAGCACTGTGTTGAAATAAAATCTTCTAAATGGACTGTTTGAATTGGCTTCAGTAGCTGTGTGTACTTGAATCCTGTTAGTATTCCCAACTAGAGTAGACCCATTAAATAAAAAGTTTATTTTACTCAAAATGCAGTAATTGATTCAGTAGGTATACTTTATATTTGGGACTAAGCAACAGCATTTTGTTATTGTTTCCAGTATGAATAATATTTTTCAGAGGCCTCTAAAATTAAAGCTTGGATAGTTACAGTAATTTTACTACTCCAGTGACAAAAAGTCATTACCAATTTATTGAAACACTGGGGTGAATCTATCAAGGGATTTTCTTGGCAAGATTTGTTCAGAGAAGGGTTGTCTCTGAGGCTGAGAGAAGGTGACTTGGGTTTCCATGGCTGAGTGAGGATTTGATCTATGGTCTCCAGATACATAGTCTAATGATGAAACTACTACACCACCCTGGCTCTCTTGGAATAGTTACTTGCTTGAATTATAATTCCAAGAATCTCGCAACCAGCATGACCACAGCTTTCAAGGGTTCTGAGAGTTGCAGTCCATTAAAGGGTGTATCCACATTGCAGGAATTAAGCTTTTTGACACCAGTTTAACTGTCATGACTCTATGCTACAAAATCCTGGGGTTTGTAGTTTGTTGAGGCACTAGTGTTCTTTAATAGACCAGGTTGAATATCTCACCAAACAACAAATCTGAAGATTCGGTAAAATGGAGCCATGGCAATTAAAGTGGTACCAAACTTCATTATGCAATGTGGAAGAGCTGGCATTAATGTTCCCAAGTTCCATGTAAAATATGTTTTCTTCTCTTTACAATAGAACTGTGTGGGAGGAGCCATACTTATTTAAACCAGAGAGGTTTCTGAATGAAAATGGAGAACTCAACAAGAGCTTGACTGAGAAGGTTCTGATCTTTGGAATGGGGATACGGAAATGTTTAGGGGAGGAACTAGCTCGCAATGAGACTTTTGTTATCCTCACCACCATCTTGCAACAGCTGAGACTGGAGAAACCTCCTGAAGATCAGTTGGACCTGACTCCATTGTACGGCCTCTCTATGATACCCAAACCATATCGAATTCAAGTAGCACCACGCACTTGACATGAAAGATGGTTCAAAAGGCACATCTTTTTTGTTACCTGGAAACATCTGTTTGATAAAAGACATACTCTTACAACTGTCTCCTGAGAGAAGAGAATTAAAGTGCTATGACATCCTGTGGTAAGGCATAGAGAAAGGTGCTATTCTCCCGCTCTGTTTCCTCCTTGTTTTCTAGTGTGATAAGGCTCTAAGACTTTTTCTGCAGAATAATACACCTAAGCATTTAAATGTGTTTCTGCATATTGTTAGTATAATTTCAACTACCAGGTTTCCCGCTTTGCTCTTGCTTACTTTATTTGTCCTTGGAATACTGTCCACACCATTTTGAAAAACATGAGGAAATAACGTTTACTTGGTACACTAAGTTCTGATGTCATAAACATAGGTATTTCACTGTCATGTGCTTGTTTCTGCTTTGGAAGTCTTGCCATTTTACTTGAGAAACTTCATATTTTGCCCTCATCTATGCTGTACTCGATATTTTTCATGGTGAGACAAGTTTCTATTCTTTTGGAAATAAAAGAGTCTGATGTTCATTTTCCTAAAGTGTTTTGTTTATTTCATTATGTGAAATGAACATTCATTCCATGTGCAAGTAGGGAAATAATAAAATTCTGGGGGAAACAACTGTAAATGTGTCAATGGCCTGTTACAGACTGCCAAAATAAAGCTGCTTTGGGTCTCTTTGGAGGTATGCTATTTAAATGATGCATGCATCCTAAGAATCCGGAAGCTGCACCAAAGCTGCACTCCAGTGCTTAGGAATGGAGTGTGGCTTTGGTGCGACCTCCAGACTCTTAGGACCCATGCATCATTTAAATAGCATACCTCTAAAGAGACCCGAAGCAGCTTTATTTTGGCAGTCTGTAGGGTATAGATGACATTTGCAGATATCTAATGTACATTTGGATCTTGACAGTATTGGCCTGCACTTACTGTAATTGGCTTTCATCTAGAACAACAAAACCAGTTATGTCTTGATTTATAACTTGGCTCTGGTTGTTATTCCCTTGAATAACAGCAACAACAATAATATTTATATCCTGTTTTCCCACCAAAATTGGGACTCCCAACTAAAAACAAATTTAACACATGCAAAAAGTGATCATTAAAATAGAATTAAACTATTACTGTATTAAAACACATCACACATTAAAAGAATAAAATGCAATTTAAAAAGGTAAAGTGCTTAAAAACAATAAAATTAAAATAGTATAGCACCCTCAGCCCATTCTTTAAAGACTTTCTGTCTTTAAAGCATATCTCTATAAAAATGTTTTAGCCTTCTGATGGAAGGACAACAAGGAGGGGTCCATTTTGGCCTCCCTGGGAAGGGAGTCTAGGGACAGCCACTGTGAGAAGGCCTTCTTTCATGTCCTCACCAAGCATGCTTCTGATGGTGGTGGGGCAGAGAGAAGGGCCTCTCCAGTGCCCAGTTGGACTCATACAGGGAGATATGGTCTGCCAAAGAGCCTTGACATGAGCCATATAGGGCTTTATAGGCCATAACTAGTACTTTGAATTGCGTCTGGAAACAGTAAGGGCTGTTCGACAGTGGAACACACTCCCTCGGAGTATAGTGGCGTCTCCTTCCTTGGAGGTCTTTAAGCAGAGGCTGAAGGGCCATCTGTTGGGGGTGCTTTGATTGAGAGTTTCTGCATGGCAGGAGATTGGACTGGATGGCCCTTGTGGTCTCTTCCAACTCTATGATTCTCAGTATGACAAACTGGCAGCCAGAAGACTGTTTCAAAAGGGGCACTGTGTGGTGTCTGTAACCTGCTCCAGTTAACAATCTGGCCACAGCTCTTTGGCCAGCTGAAGTTTTTGAACACATTTCAAAGGGACAAAATCTCCAGCAAGATCAGAGATTATGGTGACCAGATGAGAAAATAGATACCACTGCTTGCATGCATCATCCTAGAGAGGTGGGAACCAAGTTAGTAGGTGGAATCCTGTTGAGCATTCTTCTAGAATAATATCTGGTTATACCAGTAGTTGTACCATTAAGTACTCTCTTACACAATATGTTCCCCATTTGCTGCCAGTGTAACAGCAGATGGGTATAGTTTTTTTTTACTCCACAACTTAAATGACTGCTGGAATATCTGAAGAATGGCTACGAGGATGTCGAGAAAGCTACCAAGTGGTCACCCATCACTACAGATGGATTCCAGCAGAGGTTTATGCTCAGACAGTGTAGAACTGGATCTTAGCTGGTATGTTTAAATAATGTATACGAGATGTTTAAAAGCTTAAGAGTTATAACAGACATTCCAATCCAATGTCAGATCTGAAAATAGATAGTGAGTCATAAAGATACTGGAGAAGTGAGGACTACTTTAAAATGGTACAATAGAGGCAAAAAGATGGATGAAATCCAAGAGAATTAGAGATGAAGGTTAGGGTCCAGTTTTGTGAACATCATGCAGGATGTTTCCACATACAGATTCTACTAACTTAAGAAGAAAGTTCATATAGGAATGGGAAAGGTCAGTGACCAGCTGTGCAAAGAAGGGATCGGAGAACAGATCTGGGGAATTTGCTACTGACCCATCACAATTGAACTTTTCAAAAGGTAAGTGTTGGCTTGAGGAATTTCAGTTCTTCTCACATAAGAGTTTAATCTGAGACCTCCTGCAGTTGATGGCCCATTCTGCACAATTCTCTGAAGCAGCAAAATCAGAACTGATAGAAGTAAGGATCAGTGCAGAGTGACAGTGTTCTTTGTAGCCAGAAATGGATGTGAACATTGAGCATGTAATATCTAAAATTGTGCATATCTAGAAAGGAACTGAAAGCCATCTTGTACTGAAGAAAGATCTCAGCAAAGGGCAGATAAGATAAAATTGCACCCCCCCCCCCAGAGTAAGGATTATATCAAGCTAGTGGGCTCTGCACTGCTATAAAGCAGGAAGCACATCCACCTTCATATGCAGCCAGTCTGGACAGATTTCTGTAGCTATGCCCTGTGGAAAAGGATGCTGCTGCTGAGTAAGTTGTAGATATTAGATGTAGACACCTGCTCAAACTTAGATCAAGAAGAAATCCATTGCATGTTCCCTGAACAACATGGAGTACCTCACAACAACTCATGTGATAGCTACATTTCTGGGGGCTGCCTCTGTGGCTACATCTCTGGGAGTTTTTCCTAATGACGCCCTTTAAACGTCCCCACTATAGTAGAAACATGAACACAGGAAGCTGCTTTACATTGAGTTAGTCTATCTGGGTTAGTGTTGTCAACTCTGGCTGGTAGCAAATCTCAAATGCTTCAGGCAGGATTCTATGCTGGCCCTATCTGGAGATTCCTGGTATTTTCTGAAGGTCTTGCACCAACCATGTCCAAGCCTTCATAGCTCCTGATATCAGGTGCAACTGGATGTGTTCATAGTGACATGCTGAAAATCTAAGGGAAGCAAAGACATGGTCAAATAAGGTCAAAATTTATTTGCATGGGAATATGACTTTATAGCACCTACATGATCATGTAGGTTCAGGGAGTTGTAAACCAAACAACTCATCTCTAGTTCTGCTTTCACTGTAAGGCCAACTTCACAGCTGAAACATCAGACTGACTCCTGATATGGATGAAATGTTGTGTATGGGATAGTATATAACTAGTCACTAACTGAATCTATTTTACTAAAGCATTGGTAATAACTTACAGCTACCTTTGCCCTCCACATATAACAGTGAGTTACAGTGATACTCCTGCATAAAATATGTTGGCTCTAGTGTCTGAGCCAGTAAGTTGGATTTTGCTTTCAAGCAACAATCCTCACACACTTGTGTCAACCAATTACACATACAAGCAGAACAAAGAAGCTATTTTTTCCATATCAAGAGTTCACTACTATAAATAGTAGTTATAATTCTGTATCAGCTACATAACAAGTTTGAAAACTTCAGTTGGTTCAAAATATGGCAGCCAGATTGGTTGCAGGAACATCCAGGAGTGAGCATATTACACCCATACGCAAGTCACTCCATCGGCTGCCAATTAGTTTCTGGGCAAAGTACAAAGTGTTGGTTTTGATGGGTTTTTGTGGGTTTTTTGTGCTATGTGGCCATGTTCTAGATGATTATCTTCCTGATGTTTCACCAGCATCTGTGGCAGGCATTTTATTCTCTGAAGATGCCAGCCACAGATGCTGGCGAAACGTCAGGAAGAAAATCTTCTAGAACATGGCCACATAGCCCCAAAAACCCACAAAAAACCATGGATGCAGGCCATGAAAGCCTTCAACTTCACATGTTGGTTTTGAACTTTAAAACCCTACATGGTTTGGGTCCAGGTTATCTACAGGATCGTCTTCTCTCATACAATCTGTCCCAAACACTGAGGTCCTCTGGGGAGCAGTTGCTGCAGCCTGCAAGAACCCGACTGGCAGTTGTTACCCAGAGGACCTTCTTATTGGCCGCCCCAAGACTATGGAATGACCAGCCGGAAGAGATCCCACGGCTAAACCATTTTGAAGACTTGTCTCTTCCTGCACGCCTGCAGTATTTAATCATGAATTTTAAATATGAATTTTATATTTAATCATTGTTCCACATATTGTAATATAAATATTGCATAGATCTCTTGATATGTGTATTTTATGCAGCTTAATATGTATAATTAACAAGTTGCAAGCAAGTCTGATAGCCTTTTGGCTGAAGAGCAGGGTATAAATAAATATTATTATTATTATTATTATTATTATTATTATTATTATTATTATTATTATTATAATATAATGATTGTGTTTTAACTATGTAACCCGCCTCGAGCTGTGAGAAGTGGCAGGTAAGAAATAAAATTATTATTATTATTATCATCAGCATCATCATCAGCATCATCATCAATTAGGGATGCAGCTACACTGTAGAAATAATGGAATGTAACAGCATCCTGTGGAAGCCTGGAATTTTTAGTTTTACAAGGTCTTTAGCCTTCTTTTTCAAAGAATGCTGGTTTCTCACAAAACTTTAAATCCCAAGATTCAAAGGATAAAGCCATAGCAGTTAAAGTGGTGTCAAACGGTATTATTTCTACAGTGTAGATTCACCCCCGCCACCCTAAATCTGAAAGAAAGAAAGAAAGGAAGGAAGGAAGGAAGGAAGGAAGGAAGGAAGGAATTGGTAAGAAATCACAACTAAGAAAACACCAGAGGTGCCAAAAAGAAAATCAAGCAGGACTGTTTGAAAAGAATAATGTATTCAAAACATATAGAACGTACAGAATAAGATAATTAAAACATATATATAATACAACACATTTTTAGATAATGTCCATTTCAACAAACAAGTCTGAAGAGCAGGTTATAAATACCCTAATAAATAAAAATAAATTCTTTAAAGTATAAAGAATATTTATAGTAACCAGTTTCTGTGAGTAAACTTTCATCTTGGTAATACCTAAACTTCACCTACTCATTTAACAGGAGCAATACTCTCACAAGCAAGTCTACTGCATAAGCGAGACAATGATAGAACAAAACAAATATATATAAGTAACACAACATCTAGAGCCGGCAGGGATTGGAATATGACTCTGGAAACCAGTGTTTAAATCCCCACTTGGCCATGGAAACCTACTGTTTGTCAGGATGCGAATCTCTCAGATTTCCTAACATAGTTTATGGACTTATAGCATTTTAATATTGGATGATATGCTGTGCTGTCCTGGGTTAAGTATGGTATTGGTACCTACATTCCTTGTAGTGGTTAACAAACAGATGTTAGAAGCAATGAGAAGCAGAGATTGCCCTGGGAGCTTCAAGGCCAATCCAATGAGAATGGTTGGTATGGAGTTGTACGGAAGAGGAACTCTGGGTATAAGGTAATGCAAAAATGTTGAGCTCCATGGACAAATGGGGTGTAAGCTTACACCTAGTCTCAATTGCTGTGTGCTTTAATTATACTGTGTAAACCACTCATGCCTCAGGCCTGACAACATATGTCTGCTGTGAACATCTTCTGATTAAAGTTTTCATGTTTAATTACTGAAGCTTGCATTTCTGAACTGAAGTGATCTTGTGCATGACACTGGGTGATCTTGGGCAAGTCACATTCTCTCGGTTTGAGAGGAAGGCAAAAGCAAACTGATCTGAACAAATCTTGCCAAGAAAACTTCATAAGTTCACATTAGGGCAGCTATAAGTGGAAATGACTTGAAGGCACACCACAATAACACCACCAGCAACAGCATATCTAAATAATAAGAAAGCATCTTCAAAAGAAAGAGAAAAAAAGAAAAAGTAACCATACTTCATACATACTTCATATATGCAAATAATGCAAACAGGAGAACAATACTGACCGGTAAATAAAGACATACCCCAGAGTTTATTCTGCTTGCTTGCTCTTCTCATGGGGGAGGCTTTTAACAAGGTTCTACAGCCCATGGTTAAAATAACAATCACAGACAAGGGACATACAAATCTATAGATTTTTTATCACATGTGTGGACAATCAAGGATGCCCACAAATGGAATCTAATGTTGCTCACTATTAGAGACTGATTGTAGCTATGTGCCTTCAAATCATTTTTGATGTATGGTGACCCTTATGTGAGGTTTTCTTGGCAGCATTTGTCCAGAAGAGGTTTGCCCTTGCCTTCCTCTGATGCTGAGAGAATGTGACCAGCCAAAGGTCACTCTCTAGATTACCACACTACACTCTTATAGTGCTGCTATTCCACTTTTACTGTTCTGGCTGCTTCCTGTTTGTAGTTCAGTGTGACCTAAGAGCTCTTTGACTGAGAATCTTAAATGTTCCTCTCTCAACTGCAAATCCCAGAGTGCAACAGGTGGCAGCCAAAGTAGTTATAGAGGAATAGCAGCACTATAAGAGTGTAGTGTGGTAATCTAGCCAGTGGGTTTAAATCCTGGTCTCCAGAGTCATAATCCAGTACTCAAACTGCTACCCAACAATGATAGCATAAGAAAAACAATGGTCCTAGGGCATAGAGTGCAAAACACAAAATCTTATGCAAGGTTCTTTTCATTTCATATACATAAATAACATAGACTGGCAATTGAACCTTAATTCAACACTGGCAAATCAATAGTGCCCTCCGACAGATCAGAGGGTAGCAGACCAGTTAAGGTGGTGCAGATATTTTGCCCTTAGTTGGAGGTCATTACTTCTCCCCACAGAATCTGCTGTAGTTTTTGCCTCACCTTCTTAATGGACCTATAACCTCTTGGCTTGCATCAAATGCCACTGGTCAAATCCTTAAAGCTCAAAAGTAGCTTTGCAAGGAGTGAAGAGGCTGGTGTGAATCTGCACGTGATTGAAAGTGCTTGGTGTATGAGCAGAAGGTCACCAAGATTCCAGCTATTATTTTTGTGATAAGTTGTTAGTATTAGATTTTGTGAAATATGAAAATGCTCAGGAAAAAAAAAAACACTGCTGCATTCAGTATCCTGAATTGGGTTATTTTAGTATATTTGCAGCATGTAACAAACTTTCCTTGGGCTGAAAGTGTGGTTGCTATTAGTAAGCTTGAAAATCAAGCAGATACTTTCATTAACTAACTGTAGAAATAGTTTGTCTATTCATGTTGTCAGCAATGCATTCATATTTGGATAGTTATTGCACTGTTCACTTTGTAGAAGTTCACAGATCTCAGTTTCTTGCTTCTGTAAAGACTCTCTGATCAGCTCCAAAATGGTTTTCACTTCCAACAAAAGTTTCTTTTGTGGCAAACATCCAGGCACCTCCTCCATCTCCACCTGAGAGGTATCAACACATCTTGATCATCTTTTCAGATAATATAGCATAACAGTAAGTGACAAGATATTCTGTTTAAATTAATAAAACAGAACAAAAGTGTGTTGGAGACAAAAATGTTATAGAAGAGTAAGCTTTACAAGCAGTAGTAATAAGTCACACAACTTTTGTAATGTGAACAATACAGGTATGTGGTGATGGTTTCTTCCAATGTGTTTACTTTACCCAATTCTCATCATGCATAGTACAACTCAGGCTGTTGCCACACTACAGAATTAATACACTATGACACTGCTTTAAGTGGCTCCATCCTATGGATTCCTGAGATTTGTAGTTTGCCATGGCACCAGACCTCGCTGACAGAGAAGGCTAAATATCCCACAAATCTAGAAATCTCGGAATTCCATAGCATTGTGCCATGGGAGCTAAAGCAGTGTCAAGCTGCACTATTTCTGCAGTGTAGATCCAGCCAAAGAGTTGTTATCTTATTACATAAAATTAATTACTTACTTTAAGAACGTGGTTATGTTTTATGGAGATCATATTTTCCCTGTATTGTGATTTTCAGTTAATGGAAACAATGCAATACATTCTGTAATGTTGGTTGCATGAGTGCTTTGGCATATTTTGGATAGTGACTACTGCAACCTAACATGGTACAACTCCTCAGTTTCAGACCCAAGGTATGTTGAGGCATGGATTTCACAGTTTGTAAAGAATCAATTCATGTAGATCCTCAGACTATGGAATCTCAAGAGAAAGTTAGGAACAGCCCTATATGAGAATGGCCAAATCTACAATTTTGTTTTATCAAATTTATCCTTTTCCCTACTGCAAATGTTTTTCAACCATGTTTGCATTCACATCAGGTTGGCAAAATATGCCCCTCAAACAAAAGTCCATGTGAAAATTGTACATTTCCCCAGATAGATAGTTATGCATTTCTATATTAACTTTTCCCATGAGGGCATACATTTTGCCATTTCCCCCTAATATAATGCATTTTTGTGTCCTCCTATTTCTAACATACACAGTTTTGTATGCACCTTGCCTTACATTCTTGTTCACTTTTTAAAAAAAGTTGTGGACCAGATGACAGAATTCTTAAAAGTATGAATTACAGCTTGCAAATATGCCCCAAATCGGTTATAATTGGAGTGTCCAAATGCAGTAATCCTTCACACTTGATGAATTTCTCCTACAAACCCAACTGCATATCATAGTCTATGCAAGCTGAATTCTCTTTCTTCCCATCATGAGCCACATATCACCGAGCCTTTGAAGCAAAGGAAATAGAGATGGTACAAGCAGTAAAATTATTGCTTGCACTAAGTATATTTCCAAATAATGTCTGTAACCAAATATTGTAATATTAGCCAGGAAAGGTGAAAGGAAGGCATACCACAAAAGATGCAGAACTTTCACTTAGTTCAGTAGTCTCTAACTCATATGCTGTGACAACAGGCATCTTTTTATTTGCAGTCTTCTCTGTGGTTTGGTTTTCTGTTACCTGAAAGAAATATGCCCTTTTGGTATATTTCAGATTAAACATGTTTTTGTTTTGAACTGAAAAAGTTTCCATTTCTATCATTACAATAGAGAAGAAAATTCCAAACACAAGGAAATCTTTGAGAAAGTGTCTATTGCTTGACTTTTTTGTATTTGGAATGGTAGAGCACCATTTAGTGTAACAAAACAGAAAGGTAAGGCTAGTAAAATTTTCTGTCCAATTTCTTTATCAGGAGAAAGATTTTCTAAAAAAATTATGTGTGAAGAACTGTAGTGTTTACTAACAAATAACAGGCTAGTAATCTAATCAAGGCATAGTAAGCCAACAATTCTAGGACACTCTCCAACAATGCAAAACAGAATTCCAGGACTGGAAAAATATCATCCTATTTCTATACCAGTTAAATTACCTTAAAATAGATCAAATATTTTAAGTATCTTAGGGCAGGAAGACATGGCCAGGAAGGGCCAGCTTGAAGCCGCCCCCAACAAAGATGCATTGGGGCCATGGCAAACACGTGCTGTGGCCCCAATTCACCCTGAACCCACTCCTATTTGGGCCAAGAAAGGGCCACCTTTTCTGCCCTTGCTGCAGCTCCAGGGTGGCTTCAAGATGTTCTTGAAGGCATCTTGAAGTCACCTATGTCTCGGCAGCTGGCCGGCTTCCGGGTGGCTTCAGAGCGTGTGGTGTGTAATCACTGTCCTCCCAAGACACCTAGAAGTGGGCTTTAATGGGCCATCTGTTTCAGTCCTTAATCTCCAAAGGAAAAATGCATCTTTAATTCTACCTTTTCATTTAAACCACATTTACCTCATCTGATGTAATTAATGCTCTTCGTTGATCACAAGGCAAGTCCATCTGAAAATCTACAATTTTCTGCGCTTTTTCAAGGTTTTGCCTAGTCTTCCGAAACTCCTTGACAGCTGAAGAGTAAGAAAGATTAAAGATAGAAATATAGTTAAAAACACTGGTAGCATTTTAAGGGGAAAAAAATTCCACAATTCTGGCAAACCCTCTCAATTCATATATTCCCTGAATGCCAGAAAAGATGGAACAATTGTATATATAGCCTTTTGATTGATAGTACTAAGAACTGTCTGCCTCTTGGAGTAACATTTGTCTGCAATGTTTTCAATCCAAATCCATAATGATCTTCCTGTCATTCATCCACCTGATAAGTAAAAGAATAGAGCCGTCTATTCCCCCATGCTTGCCCACCCATGTTGTTTCCAGCTGGCAGTATCATTTTCTCCTGCCTTTAGATATTTATAACTTTTGAGTTCCTTCTGTCTTAATGAAATGTGAACTTATAATTTTTAGCAAAGTCTTCAAAAACAAAGTGATTTTTCATTAGTCAAATTCAGTATGTGCACCCATTCCTAAAACCGAGTGGGCTATTTATGACTGCTTGCTGTGTAGGTGTTAAAGACGAGGTGTCACTCCAAAAGAGAGAGGGGGAGAGGGAGAGAGACACAGTCTGACCCCGAACAAGTGTTGTTGAGCATTTATTTATTTATTTATTTATTTATATAATTTGCTTAGATCTGAGAATTTCAAAGCAGTATGCAACTGCAATAAGCATGTCATATACACAGTACACACAATGAGAATACAGTACTTGTGCTGTTCACAAATATTTGTCATTGTATGCCTTCATGTCACTTCCAACTTATGGTGACTTATAGGGAACTTATCATGGGGTTTTCTTGGCAAGGTTTGTTCAGAGGGGTTTTGTGTTTGCCTTACTCTGAGGCTGAGGGAGGCATATGATTTGAGACCCAGTAGGTTTCCATGACTGAACAGGGATTCAAACCCTGGTCTCCAGAGTTGTAGTTCAACACTCAAACCAATATATTATGCTGGGTCTTGGTCACAGATATATAAGGGTTTGAACTCAGACACTTAATTAAGCACTCAAAGTTCTGGGCCTTGATGTTTCTACTTCATTCCATTTCAAAGATTATGAAATCTGCAAATGTTGGTAAACTCTTATGAAAAACAAACTGAACCAAAGTCTCTGCCAATTCCCTCCTCCCAAGCTTTATATTTCTTCTCAGCCACAGCTCCATCTACTGGAGGACCAAGGCCTCAGTCCTTGAAATGTTGTTCTAACAATGCAGTGCATCTTTTCTGAGGGTGAAGGGGGGGTCTGTACATACAGATACCCATGGCCATGAAGTGACTAGAAACCAAAGCTGTAAAAGGAGAACAATAAATATTTTCCTTCACCTTGGCAGTAACAAAGCACCACCATGCTTTGTGTTTATGAGGTTCTGGTACAATGCTTCATCTGAGATCTGTCAGATTTCTCTTCTGTTCTGTTTCAGTAATGACATGACTGGGAAACTTCTTATTGTCCAAAGCCATAAGAGTGAACTTACAATGAAGGAAAAATGAATACATACACAATGAATGCATTGTCCAAAAAGAAACAATGTTCTTAAAGGAAATAACTTACTTAAGGTGTGTTGCATGTACAGACAGTTTAGCTTTTGAGTAGTAGTTTCTAGAAGCCAAGCCTACAAAAGACCACAAAAATTTCAATGGTAATGAACATCTTCAGTCTTTTGATATATAAATGAGACAAATGAAATGATATGTACTTTGGAGAGCCTGAATTCCCATTAGAAGCCAAAATGATTAAACTAAGGCTATCATACTTGGATGTACATGGTGTGTTAGAAAAGATGATTATACTGGGGAAAGTAGAAAGCAGCAGGAAAAGAGAATGATCATGTTAAACATGGATTGATTCAATCATGGAAGCCATGGCCCTGAGTTTTCAAGACCAGAGCTGGGTGGTTGATGTCCAGGACTCTTGGTAGTCTCTCATTCCTAGAGTCACCATAAGCTGAATTCAACTTGATCACAAACATCAGCAACAAATATCTACTGTAGTTTTGATGTCGTAACTCACTGTATGTGGGGCAAGCCACTATTACAATATTACATTGCAGATTATTAGATAGATAGATATATAGTTTTGAAGAGGGGATGAGAAAAGTGTATGCTTATTGTGAAATGTAGCAGAGAATAAAGGAAACTACTAGACTGAAGATCAAGTATTGTATTTTGCCCTTCACCAGTATCTTATCACCTCCATAGCAAATTACTGCAGATTGATTTATTTTTTATGATTTCTTGCAAATTTTAGTTATCCAGAACACTGTTGTTAGGTTACTGACTGAAGCTGATGTGTTTGACTAATTCATAAAACGACTTCAATGGCCACCAGCCATATGAACCTGATAAAAATCATGCTGGGCTTACTGAAAGCTTATCACAAGACAGAATTGTGTAAATCTACAACACTATATAAATAAAATACAACAACAACAACAACAACAACAATAATAGCAATAGCATTTCCTACTCATGTCTCCCAGCAACTGGTAATGCCTTTTTGCATTTTGGGGATTTTTTTTGCAAAAATATGGGGAAGGGGATATTGAATAAAAATAGCACAGAAACAATACTTTTGAGTAAAAAACATTGCTTTTGTGCACCATTCCACATTTTTCACAAAATTAATACTTTTGCCATTTGGGAGGCAATTTTCGCAAATTTAGGGGGAAACTAATATAATTTTCTTTTGAAAAAAGAATACCTGAATCCCTCCCAATGTCTGGGTAATGAGAAGGAAAAAATTCACAGTAATCCTGATTTACCTTTTCTTTGTCCCAATTCTCCTTTTGCAATGTAATCTGGTTTAGGAACTCTTCTTTCTCCTGTCTCAGTTTACTGTTTTCTTCCTCCAGTCTCTAGATGTGCAATAATCCATATAGGAAATTACTGGAACAGGTTGTGAAAAGAATGAACTGCTTCTATGTTTGATCTATGTGGTATGGAATTACACTGCCTTACTATATTTATACCTTAACATATTGTAGTACTACATTTATGTCTCTTTTAAAATTTCATTTTACTGCATTTTATATCAACTAATTATAAACCACATCTGCAACTATTAATAGATTGCAGGGTGTTATAAAATATCTCTCTAAGAACAGATGGATAAGGATTAATTGAAAATACATATTTTTAAGTGCTATATATATATAGGATTGCCCATAAGACATATATCATCTTGGAATTTTCAGGTGGCATCAGTATAGTTCAGTGGAATGAAGTTACATTTCCAATAGCTGATATTTGTGGATACATGATTGAACCAGCCTTACCATTAGGCACAATGGGGCAAGTATCTGAAGAAGTTGGGGAGGGCATCAGTGAGAGCTACCCAGCTGCTCCTCCTAAGTCTGCTGGGCATTTCTCTGTTCTGAAAGCAAAGTCTATCCACATATCATAAGCTTGTCTTCTGCCCTCAAATGTGATAGAAAATCCTAACCCACTATTGAACTGAACTTCAGTTGCCCACTAGTACTGTATCTGTATATGGAGTGGAGGAGGAGCGATAGTCAATGAATCCCATCATGGGAGTAAGGCGGGATATAAATCCTTGAAATAAAATAAAATAAAATAAATATTCTCCTTTGCCTAAAATATCTTGGTCTGGCCCTGATCAATGCCTGTGGATTTCTGAAGATTGTGCAAATGTTGCAGTAGTCCATATTTTGCTTCCTGAATAAGGATTCTTGGGAATCAATAAAGGGCAAATGTTCAGTTGTTGCAGATTAAAATAGTTCAATTTTGTTTCAGTGTGCCCATGCTGACTAATTTATCTCATCCTCAGTACTTTTCATAAAACTGCATGAGCTGTAAGAAGCAGTTCATAATGCAGCCATGTTATGTTTATGTAGTTTGTAGCACCTGTATCCAAAACAAATGCCCTCCCCTGCATTTTTTTACCTTTGTTCTGTCTTGCCAGTATTGGTTTTTCTTGTCTACTACTTCTTGATAGGCTTCTAACTGAGCTTTCAGGTTCTTCATTTTGTTGTAATACTGATTTTTCACCACCATTATGGCTTGCTCCTGTGCAATATATTAAAGCAAAGAAAATAAGGCAAAATGCAACTCAAACTGGAAAGAACCGTTAAAAAACAAACCATTCAATCATGTTCCTTTCTATGTAACCCCATCCAGCTTTGTATGTTAGCTTTCCATGCTTGGTAGAAGACATATGGAGAACTCCTTATGTTTGGTTAGGATTTCTGACTACAGATGCATATATAAAGTTTGCATCTGTGGCCCATTCCTACCTCTGTGTCTGGTCTCGACCTCGAGGGAGAGGGGTTATAGAGCAGTATCCATTCTCTCCTACCCCTTTCCCCTTTAAAATGTGGACATACGTTTGTGTACGTTTGAAATTATATAAGTTGCTTGAAAGCATACTGTACCTCTCTATTGACTAAAGCATGCATAAACAGTATTTTTCACAAATTTTAAATGAGCACATTTTTCTCTGAGTACTTTTCAGATATTTCCAAGGGCCATGCATAGAAAATGCATCAGGTTCACAGTTGGCCCCAGAATTATGGACCAATAAAAGTAAGCAAAAATCTTTTCACATATCCCATGTTTCTGATTTCCAGTTGCTGAACAATAGCTGTAACACAATGGCTCTTCCTACTCATCTTAAATTATACTACTAAACTGAAGAGAGCTTAGGGTCACCAGGAGTGGATTTCTATGTGCAAGAACTGTAAGCTCAGCTCATCTTTGGCTCTTGAACCACATTCCTGGGCTCAGAATTCTTCAATTTTAACTATATAGATCATGTATTAGACTCTTGTATATGGATCTCTGAGGAATTAGTGACAGAACAAAGTAGCACCCACAAGCCTGTTGTTTGCCCACTGTTGAAGGACTGAAATGCAGTGAGGAATGAAACATAAGGCCTTTTCCAGATGGTAATGTTGATATGCAGTACATGGAGCTTTGGGGAAATTATTTGCCCATGAAATGGGAATGCTTAACAACTCTCAGATAAATCTGTATTAAGCTTAGCCTTCTGGCTCACACCAGAAGGTTAAGCTTAATACAGATTTATTGGAGAATTAAGCATTCCTGGCCTAACACCCAGAGCCACTTTATGCAAGCAAGTGCTGCCTGTGCTAATGGAGTAGCAGAAACTCTGTGTGTGTGTGTGTGTGTGTGTGTGTGTGTGTGTAAATAAACATGGATAATTTTGGGGTTTCCATGGAGGGTAATATTTTGGGATTGCATAAAATACTACTCTTAATAGTAGAAGAATCTTACCAACCAAGGTTCAGCTGCTTATTTCTGATCAATATGTGAGCCTTCACTGATTATTTTTAATCAATATGTGAGGCTGCACCAATAGCCCTACTTCTGCTTTTTTTAATTTGTCAAGCTGTGAGGCTGACGTCCAAAGGAGAATTGTGCACAAATGAGTCCCTTGAGCTTTTCCACCCTACTTTTGGGCAGTGAAAGGGAGGGACCATTCTGCCACAGTTCTCCAGAAGAAGGAGCAATTCTCCAATGGTTTCACAGCAGTGAAGCTCACCTTGAGTAGGTACAATATCATAGCATTTTCTTATCATCCTAAGGTTTGCTTTTGTAGTAATATTTGGTATCCAGCCTCAGGGGAAGACAATAGCAAACCTCCTCTGAACAAGTCTTACAAAAAAAAGTTGGAAATGATGTGAAGGCACACATCAAGAGCAACAATATCAAACAGATTGCAGCATAATCAGTAAAATATGTGCTTGTGGGAAAAACACTCAGGATGCTGCTACAAAGAGAGAGAGAGAGAGAGAGAGAGAGAGAGAGAGACTTACATTTATTGTTCCAGAAAATCCATCTTGGGATCGGAAAGTGGGTAGATAAAACAAGATTGCCTAGATTTCAGTAGAACAGCCCTTAAAGCTAGATCACATTTGTGGATGTAATCCATATATGGGAAGCAAAAAAGACTTGTATACACAGATCAAAGAAAGAAACAGAGGTGAAACAAAAGGACAGGTCTGTTCTCTCAAATTCCCTTGCACTAATCACTTTATACAAGAGTTGATGCTTCTTTGGTTCCAACAGTTTTCAGGGAGGGCAGTAGCCAGGGGTGTAGCTACAGGGGAGGCAAAATAAGAGCATTATGTCCCCCCATCACTAAATTTTCCTCCAGTGTCCCCACTTCTAGCACTGCAATAACTTAAAACTTCAGTTGAACATTTAGAAGTACCCTTTAGGCAGCAAAAGAAACGGGGCAGGCAAAGTTACTGCAGGGATACAAACCAGGGCCGGCTCTAGGTGTTTGGCCATCCTAGGTGAGAAATATTTTGGCACCCCCTGTCGCCCCACAGGGTAAGGCGGGTGGGCGGCAAGAGGAGATGGGGCTGTTGACCATGAGGTTGCATTCAAGGCACATACGGAAGGCAGATGATGTACCATGTGACCATACCACGGGCCAGAGGGGCACACATTTATGCTTTGCCCATTGTACAAAGAAATTGTCATATGATAGCTTGCTTTTACGTTGCTTGCTGTAATGAGTTTTCACTTTAATATTGTTTAATTACACACACACACACAAAAAATTATATACAAAAAAAACTCCCAAGCCGCCCCTAAATTTTGCTGCCCTAGGTGGCTGCCTAGTTCACCTATATGAGCCGGCCCTGATACAAACACAGGGAATAGAAGTTTTAGGTGTGAATGATCTTCAGTTTCTCACTCTCTGCAATGCTAGACATTTGGGGGAGGGAAGCAAAATTGCATGGGGCAGAGTTCTTATTTGGGGGGGGATGCTCTCAATTCACTCCCTCCATTGCTGCATCCCTGGAACAGCCTCCTTTAACTTTCTTACAGGACTCCTTGGGCATCTCTCTCTCTTGGAATAAAGAGCTGTATGTGTCTTAGAATCATAGAATCATAAGAGTTGGAAGAGACCACAAGGTCCATCCAGTCCAACCCCCCTGCCATGCAGGAACTCTCAATCAAAGCATCCCCGACAAATGGCCATCCAGACTCTGCTTAAAGACCTCCAAAGGAGACTCCACCACATTCTAAGGGAGTGTGTTCCACTGTCAAACAGCCCTTACTGTCAGGAAGTTCCTCCTAATGTTGAGGTGGAATCTCTTTTCCTGCAGCTTGCATCCATTGCTCCGGGTCCTGTTCTCTGGAGCAGCAGAAAACAAGCTTGCTCCCTCTTGTGGCTTTCTAAGTCCCCACTCCTCTAAAGTGCGAGTGAAAAAGGCTGCCTTGTCTCTTGTGTTAAAGAAAGATTCAGGTTCTCATTTATTTGGCTTCTGGAACAGAGAAAAGGTCACCATATTTTCCTTTGCTGCATGAAAAGAAAATCCCAGGATTCCATAGGATGGCTTTACAGCACTTAAGGTAGTGTCAAACTGCATTATTTCTACAGTGTAGAGGAACCCCTAAATCTAATTAGTGGCCGAGCACTTGCATGACATCAGGAAAAAATTTATTAGTACACCCTAAGGTGAGATTAGCAGCAACTCACCAGAGAACATTCTCATCAGCTGCACCAATGCACTGGAATAAGCTTCCAGAAGAGCTTCGCACGACCCCCACACTGGATGCCTTCGAAAAGGCTTTAAAGACCCACCTCTTCAGATTAGTATTTCTTTCAGACTCCTCATAGAGTCTATTTCCCCAGATACGAGTGGCTAATCACAATTGAGAGATTCCTTGCTTGTTTATTGCCTGCTTGTTTTAACGATGTTGGATTTTATTGGTTTTTACTGGTTTTTATTGATATATGCATTGAGATGTTGTTTTTATGATCTGTATGTTTTTTAAATGACTCTGTAAACCGCTTTGATCATCTCGGAAGAGACGATATATAAATATAGCATTATTATTATTATTATTATTATTATTATTATTATTATTATTATTATTATTATTGGACTTGCTTCCTGTCCTCC
>NC_056523.1:245092564-245100866 GCF_019175285.1 Sceloporus undulatus
ATAGCAATTCATTGGTATTCAAAAACTTACTTCTCTTCCCAGCCATCTGGACCAGTTTTGAGGAGTGGAAAAAAACCCATTGGACCCTAAGTGAAAACCTGTTTGAATCATACTACTTCACACTTTCTTTTTCTCGAAGCCTTCTTCCCCTCACATAGAATGGCTGTGTTCCATACAAATAAGCCGAAGAAATGTAACAGAAATCCAACTTGGCATCATTCCTTAGACGCTGCCACTTAGCAAGTCCTTTCTTTTAGTGCAAGTCCATTCTTTCATTTTTCTCATTAAAAGAGCCACCAGAGGGAGCTGTGATCTTATATGAAAACTGGACTCTGCACTAAAGTTGTACACATTGAACTCTGTACTCAGATTTATTTTTGTGGGGTATGAGATAGAACGGAATGTCTGTGTGTATGTTCCTTCCAGTCGCCTGTTGATTTATGGTGATCCCATGAATTACATAGGTTTTTCTTAGGCATTACTGAGAGGGGTTTTTGCCAGTTCCTTCCTCTGAAATATAGCCTACAGCACCTGGTATTTATAAGTAGTATCCCATTCAAGTACTAACAAGAGGCGACTCTGCTTAGCTTCCAAGACAAGATCCGACAAACAGTATCATGTTGGAAATTAAGGAAGACCACAGTGGGGGAACTGATGCTATATTTTTTAAAAAGGGTTTCAGTAATGTCTTTCCATTAAAGTTGATGTGACCATTCTCAAAAACCTTGCAATATGTGACATTTGTGAACCTAAACATACTGTTTTCAATTTGCACAATTGTGTGGCTCTCCAGATGTTTTGGGTGTTTCAACTTCCAGCATTCCTTACTATACTGACTAGGGCTCCTGGAAGTTGCAGTCCAGTAATATTCCCACTGCTAAGCAAAGATCTGTCCATCTTTGCATAAGATCAGGCTGGTTTATACATGTTTTAAAAATTCCCCAAACCCAGACCCTAACAATGTAATTGTACAGAAATCTGAGCAATAAATCCTACAGAGTTTCAACCCCGGGACAACATTTTAGATAAGCGTTTATGAGATTGCAGCCTGAAAAAAGTAAACTGTATTTCTCAGAGTTTGATTTTTTTCCCTTTTTGACCACAGTTGTTAGCATTCCTCATCTCAGAATGGCTAGGCTGATGGGGAGATTTTGGCGAGATGTAATTTTGTAAATAGTAACATTTCCAAGCTGTGGAATGTCTTTATGAAAGAGTGGCATCTCCTAAAACTGTTTGATACATCTTGTAAAAGAGTAATTGAAGTAGAATGGCATCTTCTTAGTGACTTATGACAGTGTAACACTCTTGTAGTGACTCCCAACCCCTTCACTTGCTCCTGCAGCCTCCACCAACACAGCCATTTGAGCAAAAGGAGCATCTTCCAGGCTCTCCAGATGATCACAGGGAGGTCCTAGAAAATGTCTTTGCATTCTGCCTCTGGCTATAGGGACATAGCTGGATGCTCCTCCAACACCCCCCACTACCGATCGCTGAATGAGAAGACATTTACACTCTGTCTCCTAATCCAGGGTCTTGATGCTTGTGGAGTCTTGCTTGGCCTAACAGTAAAATGAAAGAATTGAGGGCTGCTACCACACTGCATAAACAATACAATTTGGTGCTGCTTTAACTGTCATGGCTTCATCCTATGGAATCTGGGGATTTGTAAATTGTTGTGGCACCCAAGCTCTCTGACAGAGAAGGCTAAATATCTCACAAAACTACAAATCTCAGAATACCATAGCACTGAGCAATGACAGTTAAAGTGGTGTCAAACTGCATTAATTTTGTAGTGTAGATGCAGTGCCACACCATTTTTATCTTTACCCTGAGAAAAATCACCTGGCTCTCTTTCCCAACCTGCTCTAGCTCTTTGATTGACTTCAAATATCCGGTTTTCATCTGGTGCATGTCTTTTGCGATCTGAAAGAAAATGCAGAGAAGAATATTCAGCTCAGAGTTCTCAATAGCTGGTAGTAATATAGAGTCTAACCAAAACACAACACTATAAGAAAGCACACTATAGGCCAACATTAAATTAATACTTGAATGCTGAATAAGTGAAGAAAGAATAAAGGTGAAGTAGTACCATTGGGCTTCAGGATCAGAAAAAAGATTTTATAAAAGCATTCTCCTGTAGCATGCTATGTAATTTATGATAATTTATAATATTGTCTTGCCCCAAACTGGTATTGTGATTTTTAGGAACTTTACACAGGATTTCTTAGACTATAGGAAAGAGCAATGACGTTTTGAAGATAATGTTTTATGCACAAGCTGATGGGGTTTAGGTTTATTTGGAAACAAATATCTCCTTGAATTCACTGGGACCATTAAGTGCATGAGGGATCAAAGCTTTAAGGAACTTAAAAACCAAAATTGCTAGAGGTACAGTAGTTGTAGTTGTGCTGGCATCCTGATATACCACATCTCAGTCTTGTGGGTGCTCATGCTCTTCCGTGGATGAACTCAACAAAACTCTTTGGTTCTGGAAATGGCAGAAGGATGGGGATATAATTCTTAACTAATTGCATTTTTGAAAGAAGCAATGAATAATTTTAGGAAATTTCCTCTCACTTTGGAAAAAGTGCATTTTTTGAAAAGTATTCACAATTTGAGACTATTGGATGCAAAATTTGCATGTCACATAGCTACAAAGAAAACATTTTTTTCCTGCAGAAAACAACTTTGCTTTTATGCATGAGTTATTTTTAAATTTTTATTTATATAATTACTTATAATTAAAATATTAATTAATTAATTAATTCTAATTTTAATTATTTTATTAATTTATTTAAATATATATGTGTGTGTGTATATATATATATATATTTGACACGTTTCTTTTTGTGCAAAAAAAAAAAAAGCTGTTTCCTGAGCAGAAAATGCTTCTTTCTGCATACACACAAAAAGGAGCTCACATACAAATTTTGCAAATATTATCATCATTCCCAACTCCACTTCCTCAGGTCTTCGTGACACTCAAGCAAAGCACTTTTTGTACCATTTTGAAATGGCTGGAGACTCACTTAAGTTCTTAAAAGAAAAAAAAAATGAATTGTATTTGGCATGAACATAAGAAGAGCCCTGTTGATGAAACCAAAGCCCTATTTAGTCCAACATGTTGTTCCAAAATAGCCAAAACAATTAGATGCCCCACATTTGTGATATGAACACAAAAGCACCCTCTCAACCACCTTCCACAGCAACTGGTCTTGAGAAACATGCTGTCTCTGACAAAGGAAATGTATATCATTGTCCTGACTAGCGTTCATTGACAGCTTAAATCTCTTGAATGTATCTAATCCCATTTAAAAGATGTCCAGGTAGATGGCCAAGTTTATTGGTTTGAGTAAACATTTATGCATTGGTCATTGACTTTTATTACCTTTATTCAGAAGTCTGATTTAGTGGACAATGGTGGTATTCTATATGGATATCTTACTCTGAGCCTCTTCTGGACCATATTGAATTCAATCTTACTTTGAGCCTCTCTTACTCTAAAATACTGCTTTGATCTCTATCCTGCAAGAAATATGTGATAGGCATGTCTCTAGCTCACTGTAAACACAAGCCATACCTCAAAGCATTTGGCTCAAGCAGACCAAAACAGAACCATTAACAGACTGATTATAGATTACAGCTTCTAAAAGCTTGTTTTATTTTTCATTTCAATAGAAGCAGACATAAAACATTTCTAGACATTCCTCCATTGAATACATTGCTTCTTTTTCTCTGACTCTCTCCCCCAAAGACTTATTATTTGTCATAGACTACATTTTATAATCATCTTTCTTTGGTTGAAGTAAAGCAGATGAAAAACTATCAGGTACACTTCTCATGAAATTAAGAGTAGGGTGACTGTGCAGGTTAAAAGAGTCTGCACTGCTGGTTTTATATTTATTTTCCTTTTATATTTTCAATTTCATGTTGTTGTTGTTGTTGTTGTTGTGTGACCTTTAGTTGTTTCTGACTTATTGGGACCCTTAGGCAATTCTATCACAGGGTTTTCTGAAGATTGAGAGTGTGCAACTTGCCCAAGGCTACCCAGTGTGTTTTCATGGCTGAGAGGAAATTTGAACCCAGAGTTGTAGTCCTGCACTCAGAACACTATGGGCCCATTCCCACTTACAGTTTAAAGTGGTTTCTGATTCGGTTTTGCTCCGTGTTGGGAATCGATTCCAAAAGGGGCCTCATTCCCACTATGAAAATGGGATATTTTCCTTACCCCAATGTAATTGCTATTTTTTGGGCAAGATTGTCGTCCCCATTAGTAGTGCCACTTCAAAATCCCCCGCCAATCATCTGTGATGTAAGTGGCGCCCTGGGCTGCCAGGCTTGGGAATGGAGGGGCAAGATTTCTTCAGAGGAGGTTTGCCCTTCTCTTCCCCTGAGGCTGAGAGAGTGTGACACACCCAAGCTCACCCCGTGGGGAACGAAGCAGGAGGATGAAGCCTGGGATAGGGGGAAGAGGAGAATGAAGCCTGGGATAGAGGGAGAAAGAGGATGAAAACTGGGATCTGGGGAAGAGGAGAACGAAGCCTGAAATTGGAGAGGAAGAAGATGAAGCCTGGGATCAGGGGAGAAAGAGATGAAGCCTGGGATCAGGGGAAGAGGAGAATGAAGCTTGGGAACGAAGTAGGAGGATAAAGTGAAGGATAATGAAGTTTTTTTTAAAAATAAATTGACTGAAGAATTGATACATTGGTTTAGCAATTACTTGCTTTTTCCAAGTGGTTGCAAAATCAGTGAGTCAAATTTTCTATGGATTTTATTTTAAAAAACCAAAAACATGCACCCATCCGTGGCACAACAAGCCCAAAGGCAGCACTGACAGAGTGGGGAATGGCGGATCTACCAAAAACTGAGGAGGGATGGTAAACACCCCTCTGCTTTTAATCCCTCCCCTCCAGAATGATGCAATTATGATATGTCATTCCCACTTATTGAACACGCTTTCAAATCGATTCTTTTCAAAAGAACTATTCAGGACTGAGGTGTGTCCTTTGCCTTGATCAGAAGACTTCCAACTGAGGCAAAGGATGTGCCTCAGTCCTGAATGGGAATGGCTTGGCACCGGGTGATGGAATAGGGCCTTTTTGAGGACACTGTGGATAGAAACTGTCATAGCCAGGAATTCAAAAGCCAGTTTGCCATTTCTTAAATCAGAGACCTAAATGACTGTAAAGTTAAAGTCTTAAAAGGCATGGGATTTAAAAGGCAGGGGCCTCGGTACTTGATACCTGAAGGTCTGCTGAAGGGATCTTCTCTGTGTCCCATCAGCCAGAGCAGTATATTATAAGAAGATGTAGGAGTAGGTCTTGTCTGCAGTGGCACCCTATTTATGGATTACCCCCCATCGCCAGAAGCCCAATTGGTTCCAAAGAGTTGCCATCAATGGTTTTAAATTGTTTTAAAGCATTTTAACCATTTTAAATATGTTTTTTGAACTTGTTAGATTGTTTAATATGATTTTAACCTTTTAAAATAATTTTTTAAATTGCTGCTTGTTTTAAATTTGTAAGATTGGTTTTATTGTATACTAACCTGGGATCTTTGAATAGACAGTGAAATATAAATATTTTATTAAAAACCAACCATCAACAACATGTGGCCAACAGAGTGGCACCCCTCTACTGGGTGTCACCTTGTGTGGGGGTGGGGGTGGGGTCTCTGGGGGCAGTGCATGCTCCCATGGGGAGCACACTCCGGGATGAGGAGCAGGATGTGGAGATGGGGAACAGTACTGGGGAGCACTTGGAGGGATGGTGAGGGGGAAGGCCTGACCAGGTGTCACCCCTCATCTGGGATTCACCCGGTGTGGGCTGCACCATAACACACCCCTAGTGATACCACTCGGCTTACAGGATGCCCATGCCCATTTTTCCTGGTACTACTACCCCTTAATGAGAAGTCAAGCAACAGTAAATGCTCACCTTCCTGTTTTGCTGCAAATGAAGTGCACTGGAAGCATAATCACTGCTTTAAAGGATAATTTCCCTGCTGGAAAGCTCTCAGAAGTATGATTATCCATGAAAACAAGGCCTGTTCTCTACTATAGGTCTTGCTTTAAAGTGAAAATATTTATTTAAAACTTCGTCTAATGAAGTCACCCCAATCAGTTGCATCTGATTAATGGCATTTTGTAGTTTAACTCTTGCTTGGATAGGGGATATGATTGTGATTCTGAACTAATATGTCTTAAATGTGGTGCTCTATTACACAATGTGATAGAGTTGTTTGCGAGGTGATGGCAGCCTACTCATTGTTGTGTGTTTGCCTGATCGTGCAGTCCTATCCTTGCTTTTTATCCTTACTTTTTATAGACCGTCATTTGTTTATACTCTCCAATCTGCCTGTACATGAACCTATGTTGTGTTTTAATTGGAATTTTGTAATTGTGCTGGCCAAATGGCCGTAATAAAGTTATTATTATTATTTAAAACTTCTCTCTCTCTGCCTCACTGCTGAATTTTGATGTGTCTGGCAAGCGAGGAGTGACAGAGTTTGCAGCCTCAGAGGGCTAGGCACTGGCACCTCCATCTAATAAAACTGTCATCCCTGCCTTGAAATAACAACAAGAAAATATCTGCCACAAAATACAGTCGGCCCTTCTTATACACTGATTTTTTAATACACGGATTCAAGCATCCAGGGTTTCAAAATGTTCAAAAAGTATAAATTTCAAATATCAAATCTTGATTTACCATTTTTATAAGGGACATCATTATGCTCTGCCATTATGTTTAATGGGACTTGAGCATCCACGGATTTTGTTATCCACGGGGGATCTTGGAACCAAATCCCAGTGTATAACAAGGTCCCACTGTAATACCTTCCGGCAGGGAAAGTAGAAAAAAAATACTGATTTTTCAAGAAAGAGTTACTATGATAAGTAAGGTAAGATGAACTAGTAATGAATTCTCAGTGAATTATATACTACACTCACTTCATATCGGAAGTAACCTTCTTTGACTGTATTACCTTGATAATATATAATTTAGCTAATCTGTATGGAATGTAAAGTTGCTCATCTTTGGATAGGCATCCATCCAGCTGATTGTCATGAGAGAGTACTCTAGGAGTATTTGGATGACCTATAATATATACAAATAAATAATTATTGACTATAGGAGATATGAAGCAAAATGGAACAGAAATGCTGACTGCTGTAAAATGCTCTTAACACTCTAAACCAGGGACACAAAACTTGGATATGAAATAGTTCAACATTCATACATTGAAGTCCTGTTATTTTGTTCTTCAGCATTGTGATTATCTGTGATCACTGATCAAAGATAAGAGCTGGGATTTCTTGACTCAAGGCTAAAGAAAGCCCTTCTTCATCTCTGTGCAGAAAAACATCACAGTTATCTCTGATCAGTGACTGGAGATAAGAACATATTTCAAGGTATTTAAACTTGAAAAAGACTGCCATTTATCCTTAGTTTTCAAAAAGCCATATATTTTGAATTGAACGATGGCTCAATTCTATGGAATTCTAGGCTCTGTAGTTTTGTGAGCTATTTAAGCTTCTCTGTCAGAGAGCTATGGTGCTACAACAAATCCCAGAATTCTATAGGATGGGGCCATGATAGTTAAAGCAGTGTTAAACTGCATTAATTCTGCAATGTAGCAGAGGTCAGTCACCATAAAAGCACATAACTGATTCTTTTTGAGCTACTGGGTAGGAAGAGAATGCATCTACCTTGAAACAAACATAAGTATTTGTAACCTATTGTAATGAATCCATAACTGCTTTGTATTCAATATGATTATGTTGTCTTTCTGTAAAACTATGTAAACAGCCTTCAGTCCACCTTAAGAGGCAGTAGATGAATTTGGTTAAGGACGTTCATTTGGCTTTTGTTTGTGGTACAAGGAGGAGGATGTTTTCAGCTCCCCTCTTGCCAGCATGTGACGCTGCAACAATCAGAAGCAAGATCCCTGTCATAGGTCTTTGTTTCAGCCTCATTTAGCGGTGGAAGGGAGATGGAAATGTCATCTTCTTAGCATCTCAGTCAGAAGCTGAATTGACTTCCTTGGACCTTTGCCCAATCCAACTGCTGGCTCATAAGGTGACCTGGGAGGAGCCAGGCCAGGAAACATTACTTTGCTTTAACTGTGTAGCTGTTGTAGAATGTCAGCAATAGTTAAGAAATTGTGCACTAGAGACAAGCTAATCTACCCCACACAGACTCATATAACTTATTCTGACACATTTAATAAACAGAAAATTACAAATAATGCTGGCAGCGGAGTTTGACTTAGGGAACAAAATTGTAGCCTAGGATTAGTTTGT
>NC_056523.1:245100876-245197349 GCF_019175285.1 Sceloporus undulatus
ATAATAATAATAATAATAATAATAATAATAATAATAATAATAATAATAATGATAATACTCATCTCTCCTTCCCTGTTTTGATATTAGGATATTACTGGGATTACTATGTAGCCTGGGATCTGATGTCCAGGCTACATAGGAAATATAGTTCTCCAAGGCTCCTGAGTTCAATGAAGTAAAAAATCCAAACAAACCCTAAAAAGGGTCCAGAGGACTTCACATTTTAGAAATATAAGACATAACTAATGAAACAACATTGCCTCACTATAAGACCCTTATCACACAACAAAACAAGGTGGAAAAGAAGCTGAAGAGCAGCAGCTTTCTCCTTGTCTTGCCGCATGATGTTATAGTGCTTAAGTTTTCTTCCCGTAGGAGATGGTTGTAAAAGCATGCCTTTTCCTACAGGAAGAGAAGTGCTACGACATCATGCAGGAAGGTGCAGAGAAAGTGGCTACTCTCTGGCTCCATTTCTGCTTTGTTTTCTCATGGGATAAGGTTTAAGGAATCTTATTTTGGAATGTCAGGAAACACATTTCCCAGATTTTGTTATTTTTCATTTTGTTAATGGATTCCATGCTTTTTCTTCTATTGTTCCTGTTGCAATTTAATTATATATAATATTTTTATGTAAACATAATGCAATGTATATTTTTATTCTACTGGATATTTGCTGTAACAAATTTATTTTGATATTTAGAGGCAGCATATTTGCTTCTGTGATACCTTTTTGTGCAGGTATTTTCTTTCCTTTCTTTTCAGTCAGGTATCTCACAAATGGTAGCTGGCTGAAACTAAATTTATTCAACAAAGATTGCCCTTGTCCAATTTCACCTGTAGAAAAAATGCAAATGGCAAAGGAAACAGGGAAACTGTGCATCTACCATGAGTTGCCATGATCTTTTTGAACAGAAAATTCTGGCTAATTTTAAAATTCCTGTTGCAGCCAAGCATTTGGACTGCAGTTTGTTCAAACTGGCCACCAACAGAAAAGAACCAAAATAAACTGAAGACATGCTTCTCTTTGCAAGTACTATTAGTAAGAGTGTTTTGTTAAAATCTATAATGATTAGGTTTGTCTTTTACAACCCAATGCAGGAGCAACACTATGGGGATATGGGCCACACCAGGTGGCACCCTATGCGGGGGATGACACAACTGCTTCCCAAACATCTGCCTTTGGGTAGAAATGGGCTGTGGGTTCACCTGTGTCCTTTTAAAATTTTGAAGAGATGGTATGAGGGGGCAAGGCTCAGTGGGAGGAGAAAGGAAAACCCAAATTAAAAAAAATTCTTTAAAAACAACACATCTTACCAAATTTTCACTTTAACCACATGAAACTATGCATACATAAATATATTTAGGAGGTATTGATGATATTTTAATTTAAAGGTATAATTATAATTTTACTAGTTGTTTATGTTACAACTATTGTCATTACTTTCAGTGATATACAGGAATTACGTTTTATGAGTAACATTGATACAAAAAACCTTGCTAAGGATTCTTTATGCTTTGGGAGGAGGTCAAGAAGTGGGGGGTGAAACCATGAGTCTCCACATCAGGGGACCCACTGACCTAGTTTCCATCACATCCAATCAATATTTCAAGTTTTCCCATGATGGAAGCATCCCTGGATCCACCCCTAAAGACTTTTCTTGTACAGTTTTAAAGAGGTTTTGTGAACCAGTGGTTGAATGCTTACCTGGACCTGTTTCCTCACCAACATCAGTGCTTTCTGCTGCACATGAAGGATGGATATGCAATTCATCCATGTAGTCAGTAATACTGCCTGGCAGAGGAATAGATGAGATGATGGTTGTTTGTGATATGGGGTCGGCATTACCACTCAGTGTCTCTTCAGTATCTTGAGAGCTTGATGGAAGAACAGTTTGCACCCAGGCCTCTAAAATAGCAGGATAAGGATTATTCACACAGAAGCAGGAGTCTTTTGCAAATAATGTGCATCAATGCTTTTGGAGAAAGTTATTTTTTTGATTATGACTCCCAGAATCCCCCAGCCAGCAGAAGCAATGGCTATTACTAACAATGTCAGCTGGGTTGCTCTGGGATTGATAGTCCAAACGAATATTTTGACTTCTGATGTGCATGTAGTTACCACTATATTGCTTTTTAAGAAAGAGTAAGCTATAATCTTAATACTTTAAATGCAACTGCTACCTCTGATGATTTTGCATGGGAACATATTTAAATGATTGTGACTTCTTTAAGTTGCCTGGAGGTTCAGTAATAGTATGCATCAAATAGAGCAGATTTAGAATAAACCCTTTACATATTTACATTGAATCAATAGGATTTAAATTCAAAAGATTACAGCTACAGTCTGCATTCTGGATTAAATAAAAGCATGCGACCAGAAGATAGGCCAGAAAAGCTCAAGATCAGTGAACAATTACTGCAGTGTTGCTTGCTGACTATTGTTCTAATCAGATGATAAAAATCACGATGCAAGCCATATGTCTTGTGATACAGTTGTGCTGAGGGAGGAGGAGCAGATATTGGTCTGGAGAGATGTTACTGGAGAAATGTAGATAATGTTTCTAGCAGAAACATGAGCATACCCATGCCCCCTATTAGAGAGTATTCTTTAAATAATTTTGGAACATTTACATTTTCAAATTGAATATTTGCTCCCTGAACATGTGGAAGAGCCTTATATTTAGTTGTCCCTGCAGCAATGAAATCTTGGTACCTTCAGGAAGAAGATGGAAGAGATATGTGCAAATGGAATAGAAGTTTATGTGAGAGTCAGAAGGTGGGTTAGGGGAAAGAAGGAGGTGGAGGGCAGAAAGTTGGAGGAGAGAACCCGGTGCGATAAAGTTCTATGAACTGTACCACACCAGGTTCTCAGCCCGGCCCGGCAGGAAACGGAACGAGTGGGGGACGGATTTTACCTCACACACTCGGCCCTCACTCGTTCCATTCCCCCTCTCTTCCCTTCCCGTTCCATTCCAGAGGGAATGCTTTTTGAGAACTGTTCAGAACAGTTCTCAAAAATTTCCCCCTCTGGAACGGATTAAAAACGGAAGAGAGGGGGAACGGAATGAGTGAGGGACGGGTGCGTGTGGTAAAATCCGTCCCCTACTCGTTCCGCACTCGTCCCTGCTCCTTCTGTTCCGTGCTCAGAACAGAACGGAAGGACGCAGAGCGATAATCTTCTGGTCCAGAAAGAGTGAGAAAGCAAGATGTTTGCAAATATGAGAAGAGTGAGGCAGTATGATGTAAAGGGGTGAAAGGAGAACATGAATTGTGGTGGCAGCTTACATGTCAGGGGTTTTGTGAATCTGTTTTAAAGGTGTTACTGAAGGTGCTAAGCACTATCTGCCAAACAGGTTCATAACTTTGGATTGCTGCTTTAAAGTTCGTACAAAAATGCAAAGCACATTCACTGCCCTGTTGATGTGGAACCTACCAGCCACAATGGTAGGATGAAAGACAGAGACCAGTAAAAAAGTATATTATCTAGTTTCAAAATAATGTTGTAACCATGAATTATAAGCATATTTTCTCATGACCAGTATGCTCCTTTCCTATTCTTTCTTCATACCAGTCTCTAAGAGCCTTAGCTGTCCCAAGGAATTGGGGAAGGATGGACCTGCTCACTAGCCTTCCTTTCCTTTCTCTCCCACTAACAGACCGTGATATCAGACTTCCACCAACAAAATGAAGAAGTTATATGGGGAACAGTTGCTGGATGGATACAAACACTTTCATTCCTTGACTCACTTGGGGAAAAATGGTGGCTTTTAGTGACTTCCATAGCCCATATCTCCAGCATATGTCTTGGTGTTATTTTGAGGGGTCATTGTGAAGGTTGGAATTCTCTACCAGCTTGGTGCAATGACCAAATCCTTCTAATTCACCTTTCCACCATTGCAGCTCCTCCAACATAGCTATTTCTAAGCTGTCATATGTGGGGGAGGGGCTGAGAAGTATTCTGCCATATTCTTATTGCTAGATTCACAACTGTGCCATCATCTACCAGGACCTCTGAAGGATTCCTGAGAAATCTTGGAGAATGCCCCATCATGGTACATCAATAACAAATAGTTGAAAATTGTAGTCCCCCAAAAGTAAGTTTCCTAAGCTCTGGAAATGACGCAAATCAAGGCTATATTGGCGTTTTGGAGTCACAGTTGTTTGATGCAACAGAAACATTTTTTTCTATGCCTGAAAGAGTGAAGGCATTTTTCATAAACTTCTCTGTCTCTTATCTTATACTGGTCAAGGATGACAAGTCAGAAAGTAACTCAATGAAGGAAACTCATCACATAATTTTCTTTCATAGTCTTTCTTTCTGTTTACTATGGACAAACCTGGAACTATTTGCAGAAATGGTTGCACTTAAATGTGATGTGCTCAATAGCTCTAATCTAGGTAAGTAATCCTTGGTTACCTACTAATGGCCCTACCTTTCAATGGTGGTGGGATAGTGTCTCCCATGTCAGACAGGCATTTGCTGAAGAGCCAAAGTAAAAGTGCCAAATTGCTAATAGGTAGCAGCAGTAGTGTGTGGGGCAGTGGTAGAGGATCTGTTAGAGACAACAGCAGTGGCACTCTAGATAACGTTTGATACACCTGCTCAGAAAGAGGCATGGTAAACTCCTTTTGAAAGTCTATTACCATAAAAACTTTGATGAGTCAATCCAAAATAAAACAAGAAATTGATCCAGAAGATGACATTCCCATGTAGAAATGCACTCAACAAGCTGTTGGGGTACAGCAGAGAACAACCATAAGTAACACTGATGATAATGACACAACTAGACTCAAGCCAAAAGGACTCATGCAGCTGTTGACATGCTCAGAGGTGAAATGAAAGTCTGAAGCTGCACAACACATTATAGGAACATGGAATGTGAAAAGCATGCATTGTGGAAGTTAGACATAGTAAAACAAGAAGTGGAACATATAAACATTGCAGTACTTGGTGTGAGTGAGCTAAAGTGACCAAGACGAAATGTAGCAAAAGCAGTCAAAGGATAAAATGCAAAGTCTGACTGACTCACATCAATCAGGAAAAAACCCATCAATATAAACATAATCCACATTTATGCCCCAAGTACAGAGGATGAAGAAACAGAAATGGAAAGTTTCTTGTGCTGGAGTCCAGGAGGAAACTGATCACACACCCAAACAGGACTTTTTGATAATCATAGGTGATTGGGTTGCAAAAGGGGAAAAAAAGCAGAATAAAATATTGTAGGAAAATTTGGCCTAGGATCAAGAAATGAAACAATTATCCTCCCATTGCAGGTCCAATCTTTAGAATCTTCAGAATATTATATATCAGTTTCCTGACATTCAAGCAGCATGATTTTCAACCATTTTTAGATGTTTTAAAATATTCTTTCCATTCCTTTGGAAAAGACCTGTTCAACAGTGGAACATGCTTCCTCAGGGTGTAGTGGTGGTCTCCTTCTTTGGAGGTTTTTAAGCTGAGGCTGGATGGCCATCTGTTGTGAGTGCTTTGACTGTGTATTCCTACATGGCATAATGGAGTTGGACTGGATGGTGGTCTCTTGGCGGAAATCAGGGAAAAGTGGGGGTTTAAACAGACATTAGCCCATGAAAATCATGCAATTTTCATACGACGTTGCAATTACATAGGACTTATCCCAGAAATCACATGAATGATTTGTTGCTGGTTATTACCTATTTATTGCCAGGATAAGTCCTCTTTAATCGCGATGCATGTGAAAATCTTCACTGAGATTGCATGATTTTCATGGGCTAATGTCTGTCTAAACCACTGCTTTCCTCCTGATTTCTCTCCGTGTGATAAAGTCCTATGATTCTATGATTTCAAGTATATTTATGTACAACAGTGGTGGGGTACCCTGTGGTCTTGGGATGTTCTTGGATATTAAATTTCATGAGCCATGACCAGTGGTCCCCAAAGTATTCTTGCTGACTTCAGATTTCAGAATTTCCTTTATGGTCATTTAGTAACTGTGAATGAGGTTTCGACTTTGTGTGCTTTACCTGTTTTGTTTTGGCTTTCATCACTTGGAAAAATGGCATTGCTTTTTTTCTTCCAGAGCCAAGGCTGGGATGACATGGGAATATTTTCTTCTGATGTAAAATACATGTCTACAGGGAAATAAAATATCAACATTATTTTTTTCATATCATTCATTCATGTAGAGAATCTTGTTTATATATCAATTAAACAATTAGGTTCTTTCTAGTTAAAATGATAGATTTAGCTAAACTGCTTCTGCTCTGATTTGTAATTAATTGAGACAACCAGATAAATTTACTGGACATTTCCTTGGTGTCTAAAAAGTTAACTCAGATATCAAATTATCTATTCTTTGTTATAGACAAAGACTCAGTCACCTCCCATTGACTACCCTGTTTACTTTGTTTTAACAATTTTAATTGTATTGTTTATTATAGTTATTGTTATTAATTTTGGGTTTGTGGTGGATTAGTGGGTGAGTTTATGAGTGATTTTATTGTATTGTATTTATATTTTAAAGTTGTAAGCCATCTCAATCTCATTGGAGAGGCGGGGTATAACCAAATATTTTTGTTGTTGTTGTTAAAACCCACAGAAGCTGGTCACTCCATTGTGAGCACAGCGTAGTGTAGTAGCTACAACTGCTCCCAATATGGAGAGGATTGTGCTGTATTTGCCTGGCATGTGTTGCTAAAGATGAGGACTCTGTCAGGAGTGGGGGTGGGGGGGAAGCAAGGTGGAATTCATCACCACAAACATAGTTGTGGTTTCTAAGTCAGACTTTGATGAACTATGCAGTAAAATCTCTATGCCTGACAGAATCCAGAGGGCAAATGTAATAGTTGTCCCTCATTCACATTTTTAAATACCACAAGTTCTTTTTTGGCATATTTTTTGAAGAAAATTTTGAATTTTGGAAGGATCTTATCCAAAAGAACAATTATGTCATGTAGAAGACAAACATAACATGTTGATAATGAAGAAATATACCAAATTAAACTCTACATCAGATGGTTATTGGGTTTCACATCATGTACCAGTGGAAATGATCTAAGACAGTGGTCCCCAAACTGTGCTCTTTAAGGGATTTTGGACTTCAGCTCCCAGAATCCAAGACTATTAGCCAACATGACTGAGGTTTCTGGGAGCTAAAGTCCAAATAAAGGACACAGTTTGGGGACCACTGATCTAAGGGTTTCAACAGACCACAAGCTAAACATGAGTCAACAGTGTGATATGGTGGCTAAGAAAGCCAATGCAGTTTATAAACTGTATCAACAGGAATAGAGTGTCGAGATTAAGAGGAATAATAGTGTCACTTTATTCTGTTTTCTTCTGATGTCACCTGGAATACTGTGTCCAGTTCTGGATGCCACTGTTCAAGAAAAATATTGACAAACTGGAATGTATCCAGGCCAGAGTGACCAAGAACATCAAAGGTCTGGAAATAAAGCCTTAGACCTTAGGGAGCTGGGTATATTTAGCTTAAAGAAGAGAGGATTGAAAGATGCCATGATAGCCATCTCTAAAAATCTGAGGAGATGTCATGTAGAAGACAAACACACTGCAGAAATAATCCAGTTTGAGACTGCTTTGACTGCCCTGGCTCAATGCTAGGGAATTCTTGGAACTGTAGTTTTGTGAGACATTTAGCCTTCTCTGTCAGACAGCTCTGGTGCCACAATAAACTACAATTTCCGTGATTCCCTAGTCCTGAGCCAGGACAGTAAAAGCAGTCTCAAACTGGATTATTTCTACAGTGTGTTTTGGACCTGCGATATGAACTTATTGACATAAATTGCAACAAAAAAGTTTCCATCTAAACAGTAGGAAGAACAGTGGAGCAGACTGCCTTTGAGACAGCCTTTTGTGGTTTTTAAACAGAATTTTAATGTCTGTCTCTTGGGATTGCCTTAGTTGTTTATCACTGCATGACTGGGAGTTGGACTACCTGGCCCTTATTGTTCCTTCCAGCTCTCTGATTCTATGTTTCTACTGTATTTCACTTTCTGTCTAGGCCTGATTCAGTTTGCTTTGCTTTCTGGAGCTGGAAAGGAGGAAAAACAAGTGGATGGTGTAACTGAAAGTCCCTGTAGGAAGCCCTAGTAGAGGGCCTGTTACAACTGAAATATGTAAGGAATGTGACAGAATCTGCAGAAATCTGCTGTGAAAAGTTTGCAGGAAACTTTTAGTATAAAATTGCTCATGGCTGCTTTGAACTTGATTTTTACATTAGTGTGGTTTCTATGGAGGCTGCCACTGCACTGTGCCCTCTGGTTTTGTGGGATCATTCTTGATGGTTTTAGCCTGAGGAGGCATGCAAAGGATGCTAGCAAAAGTTCAGAACACTTCCAGTATATTAAATCACATTAATTAAACCTAAATGGAGAAATTAGGCTAGGTAGATCTAGGAGGGGATCCACAGGGATGTAAACCTTCACTTATTTAATTATTTCTCGGGTACAAGAAAAAAATTCAGCAGTTTTTCTCTGCTGAATGAGGTTATGGTTTCTTTGGTGTGCTTTTAATTTTTTTTTGCATTTCAGTGTTTTTTTCTGTACAGAAGTCAAAACACAACATTTTAATGCAAAAACGTGATTTTTTTGCACAAAATGCAGCAAAAATGGGGGCAGGGGAATTAGACCTTTTATTCTTGCTCAAGGACAAAAAAGGATCATCTAGTAGTTCACATGTAGGACATCTCACTGTGTTGACAAGATGAGAAGAATTGTGAATATCCTTTACATCCCTAGTGGTCATTGCCTTTGTGTGAGAGGAAATGGTCTCTGCTTCTGTTATTTATTTATTATTATTTATTTATTCAATTTATACCCTATTTTTCCCCTCCTAGAGACCCAAGGCACTTTGCCTTGAAGGCCATGTTGTTTAGATCCCAGAAAACTTTACTAATAACAACTACAAATGTCTATTTTATTTACTTATTTATTGAATTAACTTATTTCCCTGTCTTTCTCCTAACATAAGGGTCCAACATGGCTTACTGCAGAGTTAGACAAGGTACACATTTTAAAAACCTGGATAAAAAAGATTTTTAAATAAATAAATTAAAACACCTGATCTAGTTAGTCCATTTACCAGAAATGTGAATTCAGGCTTTTGTGGTAGATATTTTCACTTTCCAGTATTTCTCAACACACCATTGTGCACTATTCATCTTTGGTTGTCTGGAAATAAGGGGCCATGGCACTGCTAAAATCAAATAGTTATATCTCAAACTGACCAAATCCTTTGCCACTTGATTATCCAAAGAGATAATCAAGATCTCAGTTGGCTGAAGGTATTAAAAGCCAATCAGAGGGGTATTTTATTGACAGCATTCACAAAATGATAAGACTCATTTTGTCTTGTGGGATAATGTAATTGATCTAATGGATTAGTCTTTCTTGGAAGTGAAGTCTTTTAGTGTATGCATGGCTATAATTTATTCTTTTTCCTTTGATTGTAGATAGATCTTCATCAGCAATTCCTCCTATTTGTACAGCAGGCTTGAAGAAGGATCCTGAAGATGAGATACAAAGGACTAGCTTGTTTAGTTACCTAAAGGAATGACCTCAGGACAGATCAGTACTCAAGTCTTGTTTTTCAAGGGTATGTTCTGGTCTATGAAATATAATGAAGAACATGACCACCAGCAAGTCCTGACAACATCAGCCATTACAGCAGATGGAGAGTAATGGGCATTGGTACCTTTCTCTTTCTAATAAACTCTCTCACGCTCTTTGATTAATATCCATCCACCTTTGCTTGCATTACCACACAAACATACTCACAGGCATTTTATTCCTGTTCCCCACAGTTACATTCAATTACTACCACATAAACTTTCCATATACTATGCGTTCAGTGTTTCTGCTCTGCGTACATTTCTAACCACATAGCTGTTTCAGCTGCTCAGGTTGCTTAGCCTTGGGCAATCCAGTTGCCTAACATTATTGCCTAACCATTTACTTCATTCTGTCCCTTGAACTACTTCCAGATCCTTAGCTGTTGTGTGTGTGGTTTTTTTTTAAACACGCACACACCATATGCCTTTAGGGCTGACTGCCTTCCTACCCCTAGCAAAAATAATTGAAGCCAAATTTATATACAAGGAATGATCTATGAATACAATTAACAGATAAAGCAGTAGAACAAGAGCATAGCAATTAATACCTCCCATTATTACTCGCTATAATTTATTATGCTTATGTTATTTCTTTGCCCTTTGGCAGTGCTGTACTTTGTTCCAACTGATCAAATTAAAATTATACATGCTGAGGGAATAAATTGCAGAATTATTCTAGCTGTCCAATTTACCCTAACAATTATGTATGGTATATTGAGTGGGGGCAAAAACTACTTATTTCACTAATTAGAATATTGCTCAAATTATGTTAGGAATCCTTAGCACTTATATAAAGGCATTAGGTGTTTAAAATGGTCCACAGATAATTGACCTCCCATAATCCTGAACTAGTGATGCAAAGGCTGAAATTCTTTAAAATTCACTTACCTTGAAGTACATCCCTCTGAGTTTGTTGGGACTTACATTTGAGCAGACATATGTAGGATTTCACAGCAATTTCATCTTTTTCCCCACTTGCTAGAAATTAAGCAGTACTTCAAGTCTAAGCAATTTCTTTTAATCATCACAAACCTCTTCCTACTTACTTCTACTTGAACATGAGTGAACACTGCGATGTGGTAGCTAAAAAAGCCAATACACATCAATAAAAGTATAGTGTTTAGATCAAGAGAAGTAATAGTGCCACTGTATTCTGCTTTGGTCAGGCCCCACCTGGAATATTGTGTCCAGTTCTGGGCACCACAATTTAAAAAGGACATTGAGAAACTGGAGGGTGTCCAAAGAAGGGCAACTAAAATGGTGAAGGGTCTGGAAACCATGTCCTATGAGGAACGACTTAGGGAGCTGGGGATGTTTAGCGTGGAGAAAAGAAGATTAAGAGGTGATATGATAGCCCTGTTCAAATATTTGAAGGGATGTCATATTGAGGAGGGAGCAGGCTTGTTTTCTGCTGCTCCAGAGAACAGGACCTGGAACAATGGATGCAAGCTACAGGAAAAGAGATTCCATCTCAACTTTCGGAGGAACTTCGTGACAGTAAGGTCTGTTCAACAGTGGAAAACACTCCCTCAGAGTGTAGTGGAGTCTCCTTCCTTAGAGGTCTTTAAACAGAGGCTGGATGGCCATCTATTGGGGATGCTTTGATTTGGATTTCCTGCATGGCAGGGGGTTGGACTGGATGGCCCTTGCGGTCTCTTCCAACTCTATGATTCTATGATTCTACTTGAGAAACTTGATCTTCCTTCAGTACCATATATACTGGCCTAATTCATACCTGCTAGGCCAATATGTGGATTGGAATACAGATTATTATCAATATTTTCATTTTCTGCATGTTGTGATGTAGTTCAAAATTCCAAAAAGGCATCAAAATGCATTTCACAATGCATGTCTTCAGAATTAGTATTTTGGTCATAGGATTGTATTCTAAATACAAGGTTTTCAACCTAAATACAAGGTTTTCAATCTGATTTTTTTTAATTAGTCATTTCATGCATATTTTGTTTTCAATTAGAAGATTAATGCTGAAATAGAAAAAACATGGAAACACATGAGAAAGTTAATAGGCTGGAAACAGACTGATTCATCTGTGTCTAGTAAATCCACAATTTGTGGTGGAACAAAGGGGCATAATTCCCCTATGGCATAATCCTAGCAACAATGGTCAGACCTATGTTCAGTTGTAGGCATTGCAAGATGGCTATTGCCAATGTGTATGTAGCTTACAAGATAGCATTACAAGATCAAGCCAAGTAATGGGGAGCCTGAAGGTAAGGTATAAGAGGCACCTGTCAAAATTGGGTCCTCCCAGTCGTGCTAAACAGACCACCAAGACCCACCTATATCCAAGCAAACCCATACAGCTAATATTTGGCAATGTGGCTGGTTTCTTAACCTGGACGCCTGATCCATTTAGGGCTCCATCGAATCAAATCTGAGGATCGGGAAAGAAGCAGTGAAGCCATTTCTGGAAAAGCATAACTCAAAATGTATTGGCTACAATAAATTTGGTTATAAAGTATTTTGGTTACCAATATAAGATAGGGGAAAACTAGCTTTTATAAATTTCTTTGATGTTCTAGAGGGAACATCCAGAAGGAAAATAAATCTGGTGTTCCTCTGGAGGTCTTAGTGGATGGGGCTGTTATTCTGTATCTAGCTATGAGAACACAGTCAAATACTTCTCTGTTACTCCTGCTCTCCAGTGGTCACTAAATGGTGGAGAGATTGGGGTTTGGACAAGGATAGGGAGTTGTAGCATAGTTTTGTCTGTGGAACTTTTATGCTATGTCTGTGTGATTGAGGAGCCTTATCATCATGTTAGCAAAAACTGAGAAAAAAACCATAAACCAAGGGGGCTGCATTTAAGATATTTTGAAAATAAAGTAGATTAGATGATGATTTATATTAAAATAAGAGAATTTATAGATATTGGGATATTTAACTTCATTTTGGATCAAATACATATTTCTTCTTTCATCATATGTGAAGCAGCTTTGACTAACACAAGCTACAATCCTATACTTACTTAACTAGGTTTAAACCTGATTGACTGTAATCAATTTACTTGTCAGTAGACATGTATATGATTGCAATGTAAAGCAGCTCTCTTACTTGGTATGTGAAGATATCTGATTAGTCTAGCTGTTCAGATATCCTCTACTTATTTGAGTACCCCTTTGATTTATTTAGATTTTGTTCCATACTTGGAGGCACAAAGCACTCAAATTAAGAATTAAAAATCCCCGCTTTTGGGTGCTACTTAAATTGTACAGTCCTATTTAAGTGTATTATTTCTCATTCACAATAACATTTAAATGGATGACTACTTCTTTTTATTTAATTCTGTTTAATAAGGCAGAACACAGTAATAGATGTATCATTGTGATGCATTCATTCATTAATCCAGATTAAAAATGTAGTTTTCAATTTGGAATGTAATTAGAGCTTTATTCCCTGTGAATGTGTGGTTTAGAGCTTATGGCATTAAAGGGTATTCACTCCACCCTGCATTGTGAATAAGCTCAATCTATGTGTACTTTTAACTTGTCATTTGTAATACATCTATGAAAACTTTCCAAATCAATGATTCATCAATAATATTTATCGCAAATAGGTTTACATCCAGGTTATCACCTGTAATGTATTAGTTACAAATCAATTGACACTATGGCCCTGAGATCTGATTTTCTGCAAGCAGCTGAGGGAAAAAAAGAACCAATAGTTCTTAATGAATTGGCGGCTGTTTGCTTGCATGGCAGTGAGGCAGTGAATCCACTCTAGGTTTTAGTGTGATCTTTAAAGTTGCTGTTCAGTATTCCCCCCCCCCCCCTTGTAGTATTGTAGTTTGGTGTGGCACCAGAGCCCTCTGACAGAAGAGAAGGCTAAATGTCTCTCACAACTACAATACTCAGAATTCTATAGCATTGAGCGTGGCAATTAAAGTGGAGCAAAGGCAGCCTGAGTACAGAAATATCTTAACCATTAACTGGAGAACTACCTCATGGAATCATAGAGTTGGAAGGGACCTCAAGGACCATCAAGTCCAACCCCCTGCCATGCACGAACTCACAATCAAAGCACCCCCAACAGATGACCATCCAACCTCAGTTTTAAAAACCTCCAAAGGAGGGGACTCTGCCCATGGACATAGCCGGGGTGTCCATGGGGTCCAGACCCCCCTTCCATTAGAAAAATTAATAGTGCGTGCTGCTGCGCCACCGCGCCCAAACCCCATTATAATGGTGGCACTTAGTCTGGACCTCCCCCTTTCCTAAAATCCTGGCCACCTTCCTGCTCTGCCATCCTCTAAGGCAGCATATTCCACTGTCAAATAGCTCTGACCACCAGGAAGTTCTTCCTATATTTAGGTTGAATCTCTTTTCCTGTAATTTGAATCCATTACACCTTAGTCTCTGGAAATGCATAAAACAAGTTTCTTCCACCAAACAATAGAAGTGTCAATGGCCCCATACAGACAGGCCAAAGTAAAGCTGCTTCGGGTCACTTTGGAGGTATGCTGTTTAAATGATGTGTGTGTCCTAAGAGTCCGGAAGCCATGCCAAAGCCACATTCCAGTCCTAATGACTGGATTGTGGCTTTGGCACGGCTTCTGGGCTGTTAGGATGCATGCATCATTTAAACAGCATACCTCCAAAGTGACCCAAAGCAGCTTTACTTTGGCCTGTCTATATGGGCCCTACGCCACATTTATTTGCTTTGAGGAACTTTGACAAAAATCTTACTGAAATCAAGATATGTTACATCCACAGGATTCCCTTCATCTATCAAGCCTTAACTCTATCAAAACACAGATGAGGAAAGAAATGCTGGGATGCAGTAACTAGATCAGTAGAAAAGGGGTCCTTTCACACCTTATAATTATAGCACTATGTTTCCATACAGTATATTAAATGTAGTGGGGAACCATTATCTGAAATCCTCTTTCAAATGATTATGAAAGTGTGATGTGGTCACTACGAGTGTGATGTGTGTATGTTTTATGGGAAACAGATTGGTTTGGGGGGGCGGGGGATGAGGATAATACAGAAAATCCTGCCATACAATACATAGATGACAGTGCAGAATAGTATTTTAATAAATAATAATAATAAAATTTTATTTATATACTGCCCTTCCATTGATCAGGGCGGTGAACATAGCAATAAAACACAATACAGACAGATTATAAAACATATAGATACAAAATTAAGAACAACTTAAAACCCCGATCAGCCATCCGTCTTGCCGACAATGGAGGGAGGAAGGCCATCTGGAACTTCACTCGGGGAATGCAGTTCGAAATAGAAGGGTTTTTTAAATCCCTTCTAAACTGGGCCAGGGAGGTGGCCGAGCGGAGCTCAGTAGGCAGCGTGTTCCAAAGGGCCGGGGCGACGATGGAATATGTCCTCCTCATTGTAGAGGAGAGTTTGGCCCCTGGAACCCTGAGTAATTGCTGCCCAGACGTTCTGAGGGTGCGGGGCAGAATGTATGGGAAGAGGCGGTCCTTCAGGTATCCTGGGCCCAAGCCATGTAGGGCTTTATAGGTAATCACCAACACCTTGTACTGTGCCCGGAAGCGAATAGGCAGCCAATGCAAATCTTTGAGCACAGGTGTAATATGGCTGGTCCTGGAAGTACCAGTGACCAGCCTGGCTGCCATATTCTGTACCATCTGTAGCTTCCGGGTATGATACAAGGGTTGCCCCATGTAGAGAACAAAATAAGAAAAGGACAGTTCTGAAATAAACTACATATATGAAAGTAACCTTGATTTTCAATAATTCAAATCAAAATAATAAAGCCCTTTCTTCCTGCTGTATGAGAATATGAGAATTTTTATACAATTTTAAATGAACTTTTGCCTTTCAGATTTTTTCCTGAAAAAATTAATTTGTTCAAAAATGTGATTTTATGTATGCATTTTGGTACAAAAAGGTTTACTCTGTAAAAGGTATATTTTGGTACCAAAAATTAATGATCTTTCTGCAAACAATTTCCCCCCAAAACAAATCCTAGAGAGTAAAGAATCTTAAGACCAATCACTATTTTCTCAACAGAGTGCCTCAATGTGTCATGACACATTTTCTTATCAAGGATGAGAAAGTTTGTCCATATTCTAGACACCTCCAGGTGTGTGCATTTTGGGAGAAAGGGGGAAAGAAGAGTCATTCACAACATATACCACACTGCACAATTATAGTGCTATGATTTTGCTTTGACTGGCATGGTGACAACATCATATGGAATCCTGGGGTATGCAGTTTAGGGAGGGGAATTTAGAATTCTCTGTCAAGAACTCTAATACGTCACAAAACAACAAGCCCCAGGATTCCATTGGATGCAGCTGTGGAAGTTAAAGTGCTATAATAGTGTGATATGATAGGCCCTATAACTAACCAATGAACTGAACTTTCTGGAGAGAGAAATCCCAGAAGTGCATGTGGGGTTCAGTAAAGAAGGAGGCACAAGGGACCACACTGCAAACATACAGTGGCTAATGGAAAGTACAAAGGAACATCATAATGCCATGTGCTGTGTGGTGTGTAGCGTCATGCCACCCTGGGGGCGGAGCCAGGGTGTGTGTCATATCGATGCTACGCCCCAACTCCTCCCCCAACCTGGCCTTTCCCACCGGTATGCAGAGCCCCTAAGTGGGCACTGCCTTAATTGGGTATTTGATAAAGGCTTTGTTTGGAAACTGCTTTCTTAATAAATGGGGAAAATAATACTTTGGGTAACTGTAATTGATTTAAAGCAAGGTTAGTTTGATTGTATGAGTGACTTCATTTTAATAAATACCATATATACTCAACTATAGGTTGGCCTCATGTATAAGTAGAGGGCAGGTTTTGGGACCAACATTATGGATTTTGCCATGATTCATGGATAAGTCGAGGGTAAAACCTAGAGGCTCCTTCAGTGTGTTTATGTGTGCGTGCAGCAAGAGGGACTCTAATTGAGGCTTTTTGCTTCAGCATTTCCACTTTGGTTTCTCCCTTGACTCGCCAAACAGCAGCACACAGCGCAGAGAGGGACTCTGTTTGCTTCTTTAACAGCAATCACTCACCTAGAGCTCTTCCTGCTTGGCTCAAGAGAAAAAGAAACTCTCTTCCTACCACATGGGGAAATCTGAAAGAGCTGCTATCACATTACTATACTGACTCGTAAATAAATCGACCTTGGATTTTGGGGTCAATTTTTGGGCATAATTTTTTAGACTTATAGATGAGTATATACAGTACACAGTGTGTGTGTATATATATGTGTGTGTGCAAATTGCACACTTACGGTGATTATAAGGTGGAACCTATTGGGGTGGGTTCTTGGCATAATTTGTTCAGGGGAGGTTTGCCACTGCCTTTCCCTGAGGCTGAGAGTATGTGACTTGCCCAAGATAATCATTGGGCTTCATGGCAGAGTAAAAATCAATCCCTGGTCTCCACAGTCATAGTCTAATGCTCAAACCAAATACTTAGCACTGCAATCTTTCAAAAAATAAAATTTAAATGCTGATTTCTAAAGCAAGTGAAAGATCTTGTTGAACATTACAGTTTTTGCAATAAGCAGCTTTTGCTCAATTTCTTGCTAAACAGTCAAACCACTCTGTGTGTATGTGTAAATATACATCTCTGTTAACATTTCCTCATGCTTAAGCCATTTTTAAAATGTTACAGCCTGGTCTCAGAGCCAAGAGACACAGTGGAATGTATTGCAGTGTTGCTTGAGCGAAGAAGAAGAAGAAGAAGGTGAAATTGCACAGCAAACAATGAGCTTTTGAAATATCTTTAAAATATTTCAGAGGAAGGAGTGGCTTTATGTTCAGAACATTACAGCAGCTGTTAAAGGGCTGTATCTATTCTTTAGGCCACCCCACTAAATAAACACCCAGAATTAACACCCCAAGCACCCCTTTCCCATATTGCAACAATGAAGTTCATGCAAGTATCAGCAAGTACAGACATTCTGTGTTTAAACTTTGTAAGGCTATCCTATTTCTTGTTTTAGAAGAGGGAGGTCAGGTGATTATTGCATAGTTACTGGTTCTTCCTGTTTCTAGTATCAGTGCAGCTGAGGTGGGAACTGTGGTCAGTGGACACTTTCTCTCAGAGGAGTTAATTTCTTCCCATTTAATTTGCTCCCATTTTACCCTCTTATAATCTTCCCAAAGCCTTCAGGAATGGAGTAAAATCTTCATTCTTTTTACGATGTATTTCCAATTGAAGGCATTCAGCCTTTATAAACAAGCAATCACCTCTAAGTACTTTAACAAATAAGATTATGCAAGTCAAATTTGCCACTCCCAAGAAGTCTCAGATAATAACTCTGCTGAACAAATTGTTTAGTTAAGTTTTTTAAAAAATAGAAGCTAAAGCAAACTTACCTTCTTCCATGGACTGCAAACAGAAAATTGAGGAGTTATTCAGCTTGCAGAAAGAAAAAAAGCACCACATTGCATGTAAGAATCTGACACAAAGCATGTTTAAAAATGCAGGAACCTCAACAAGGAGTAGGATATCATTTTCCATAGAAATGAAACAATGCTTTGGATGGGGAATTGGGTTTCTTATCTGTCTAGAAGTCAGGCCATTCATTAAAAGTACAGCCCAGGGTTCTGTTGCATACTCCCAGGGCCTCAGGAATACAGTTTATTTGCATTTTTGGAAATCCAGAGCTTGAAAGAGTTATTTTGTGGATTACAGTCCTCAGAACCCTCTGGCTGGGCAATGGACATTACTTCACAACCCAGAAAAATAACCTTTTGGATTACAGCTTTCACAAGCCATGGCCTTTCCGAAAGTAAAACAACAAAAACAACAACTACATTTTGTGCTGCAACTCTTGGAATCCCTCAGATAATTGGGGGGATTTGGGGTGCTTTTTCTAAGCTCTGAGGGGAAACCCCATGTGAGCATTGGGAATGTCTACAAAATATTTGTCTGGTGTTAAAATGAACATGGCATGCACTCCTTAAATGAAAGTGCTACAAGATGAAAAAAGCTATTTGCAAGAAGTATCCTTTCTGTGACCTGCAAATATGCCCGCTGTCCTTAAAACAGCTAATAGGCTATAATCTTATAAAATTATATACCACCTGAGATTAATTGCCACTGAGTTTAATATGGATTACTTCTGATTAGATGTGTACAGATTTACATTGTCAAAGTTATAACATTACTAGCAAAGTTGGCTATTCTTTTAACTACTAATTGAAACCAGATAAAAAGTCACAACATTGAAATACAGCACCCAACACTCCAAAGTTTTCCAACAGGATTTTAGATATTGGTGACTCCCACTTCAGCACCCACATATAGAAGGAACCATTCAACATGAGATGGTCATATCAAAAGCTTCAAAGTATCATAAAACTCACCCCAGAGAGTTTGCCCATCTTCTCATGCAAACCTCCAAGCAGGCATCTCAAGAGAAGGGTTTTTTAAAGTACATTGAAGCATCAGTGATCTTAAGAGTCTATGACACTTTCCCTGTCAGAGATCTTCATTGTCTAGCACTCTAGATGACAACAGCTCATCTCTGGACACATCCAACATTTCACAGATAAAAACTGGGACCAGCTGGCCAAATAATATCAGAGCATGATCAAGATGGCAGAAGTTATTAATGGGAAAGGACACCCAAGCTAGCAGAGGTTGCAACAGTTTGGTTTTGCCTGAATCTAATGGAAAGGGCAAGATTCTGCCTCCTCCTGTCCTCTCCCCTTGTTGAGCTAAATGAATGAAAACTACTTTTGCACATTAAACAGTTTGTAGCAAGTGAAGTAAACTACCATATATACTCGTTTATAAGTCTACAAATTTATGCCCAAAAATTGACCCCAAAATCCCAGGTCAACTTATTTATGGGTCACTATGGAAATGTGACAGCTTAGCAAGAAAGAGGCAAGCAGAAAGAGTCCTGTGTGATTGAGTGATATTGTTGTTTGTTTAAGAGTCTCCCTCCCACTTGTGCATCTGGCTGAAACAAAAGCTGAAATGATAAAGAAAAGCCTCAATGAGAGTTGCTCTTGCCATATGCACACATACACACTGAGCCTCCAAGTTTTACCCTCAATCTATCCACGGGTCATGGCAAAATCCATAATTTTGGCCCCAAAACCAATACATGAGGTTGACTTATAGTTGAGTATATATGGTAAGAACAAAGGGGGCAAGAGCAAGGAAGAGAGTGAACCTTTTAAAAGCAGCTGAAAAAGTGGGACAATGGAAGATTAATTGGGACTATGGAGCTGTGCAGACCGCCTCCAGCTGCGCCAGATCGGGGTCATGGCAACTGCATACCACGGTCCCAATGTAGCCTTTTCAGGGCAGAAAAGGGAGCCACAACAAGTGGCTTGTTTTTGTGCTCTGGAAAGGGCGTGATAGCCATGGTGTTGTGGTTTTAAAGTACTCCTTTGGTGCTGCATCATGTGGATGCAGTGCCAGTGGAGCACCAGGACACCACACACTATGTGAAATGGCACATGGCAACATAACCTCCTGGGGGCAGAGTTAGGCCATGAGTCATGTGGATGCCATGCCCTGACTCCACCCCAGGCCGGCCTTAATGGCTGATGTGCAAAGCCCCTATCTCTGCAAACTGGAACAGTTGGAGTGTGGTGTGAAAAGTTCTGTGGGCTTCACCAGAAGGTGGGTGGAATCCTGTGATGGGCCAAGCACAAGATGGTGTAGCCTCTGTGAAAGAAATAGCCAGATTAAAACAAAGATGGAAGCAGTGCCAATCTACTCACACAAACTGCTCATCCCCATGCTTCTGTTGATAGCAGGCCTCTGCCTCCTAATGGGGCAAATAACAGACAAGAAAAGTTCTGTATAACCTCAGTGTAGAGAGTGGGATGGAGAATTAATTCCTCCTACCATGGTGGCATGGTCTTGAAGACATCAGTGCAAATAACGTATTTAATATATCATGTAGTTTGCTGCTAGGTTTGAAATTACCTATACCACTCCCTAAACCTTAATAGTGGGTGAAACCTGAGGTCAGGCTTGTACCTTTACTTGGGTGTAAGTCTCACTGAAATTCAACGGGGCTTTCCTTTGGAGTAGACATGCTTAGACTTGTGCTGTTAAGAGTAATCTCCCTCCCTGTTGTGAGAAGACCAGTTTCCAGTTTGTTGCCTTTCTCTCTCTAGTGTCACAGAGAGACGAATGGATGCCACCAGCATGCACAAAAATAGGTGTGTTTTGTAGATTTCAGCATTGCAGATGAAATGTTGAACCTGGATAGGCAAAATAACAAGAGCTTACTGAGCTGCAAAGCTGAGCTGGCAAAGGGAGTTGTTGCAATTTGTGGCCGACAAAGGAAAGCAGAAAATATTTTCCCCCGGGAGGAGGAGGAAGATGCCAAAAGGAGTGCCTCTGAGTCATAGAAACTGTTCCTTGTCAGAATTAGGCTTAAAGGCATACTCATCTCTCCTAAACAGAGTGGAACTTTCCTTGTTCCCTTCTTATGGTATCAGCTGTCTGCTTGTCTTCTTTGTATCAGTAGCAACTACTGGACTATTATAAATGGCTAACTTTAAAGACATATGTGCTAAATTAAAAAAACCACAGATGTTTCAGTTCAGTAGCTTTTTACCTATTTTCAGCAAACCGTTTCTTTAAACAAGCAGCTTGCACTCACACATGGACCTGCTTATTTGGAGAGTCATGCAAGCTGCCTGAAATCTGCATGTAATGCATAATTAATTACAGATAGTTTCAACTAAATGGCTGCTATGTGTTTTGTTCTTACACATGAAGGGTGGTACACATGACCATGAATGGGTTTGGGGTGGGGATACTCCCAGCTTTTAGTCACAGCTTGGCAGACTAGAGGTAACAAGGTCTCCCATGAACATCCTGCCGAACTCACAGAGAGTAAGAAGTTTGATTTGGCTACATGGGCCAAATAAACTGGTCTCACCTAGTTTTTACAGTGAACTATCCAAACAATTTTCAGGATAATTGGGCTCAAATCTTTTTTTTAAATCACCTCAGGGCTTTAATCTGGAGAATAAAGGTGGGGATTTATCTCAGGTTTGATCTGAAAATCTGGAAATTTGCACAGTGCGGATTGTGCTCCATAGTGGCATTGGTGTGAGGCAAGGATGGGGTGAGGAGTTCAGAAATACATATATTCACATGTATTAGAGGTGGAGGGGGGAAAGACCTAGTAGCCATAGCAGTGCATGCTGTAATTTATTGGACTGGGGCATGTTTGAAAGGGAGAATTGTGTAGACAGTCCCAAGATCCGTCCATATCCTCTCAAATCTTTACTGCCAAGACTCTGTCCATGCCCTATGGTTGCGAGACTAGATTTATTGAACCACCTCCGTCTAACAGGGCTTCCTCTTTCACACCTCCATCTTTATATCTGTCATTATTCAGCTGCCGTATTGGCACATCCGCTCGCCGCTTTGACCATGTTTCTCCTCTTTTATCCGCCCTTCATTGGCTCCCCTTCCCATTCGCATCCGTACAAGCCGTTTGTTACTGACGTTCAAAAGCCCCTCCATGGGGTGGGGCCCCTCCTTACTTATCTACCGTCTGGTAGCCTTACATTCTCTACTCGCACCCTCCGCTCTGGTAGTCAGGGTCCTCCTGCACAATGTAGGACTACCACTGGGCACACTCCGAATTCGTCCACCTTCTCGCTGCTGCCCCGTACCGCCTGGAACCTTCTTCCCCAACATGCACACCTCTCACTTCTTTTCTCTGCCCAGTTCAAAAACTGAATTAAAGACTATATTGTTTAGAAGAAGCATTCCCAGGGTGAGCCCCTTTCCGACCCAGGAAGCCTCCTTCTAATCCCATCCAGTCAGAGCCAAGCCCTTCCTCCGTCCATCTGCTTGGTCCGGCCGCGGAGTGGAAAAATCGGCTGGACCCTGATTCCCGATGCCCCAACACCACTACTCCCTTCTCCTTTTGTGATCGGGTCTTCTTAGTGTAAGCCTGAGGGCAGGGAACCGTCTGCCTAAAAAAAAAAAAAAATTAAAAAAATTATGTACAGCGCGTGTAAACTTACAGCGGCTTTATAAATAAAGGTAATAATAATAATAATTGTCAAACAACTCACTATGGTGCATGTAGACAAACTCATGGTCACTGCGGTTTGGGATAACCCAAAGATAAACTGGATTTTCCGGTCTCCTTTCCTGCAACCACCATCTACACATTTTGCATTCAGGACTAGGATCTATGTATATTATCAGAGGAGGGGGAAATGGCTTGGGAAAATATTAATGGAATCAGGTGCATAGATCCTGCTGCCCTTACCTAAGTGATTTTACTTTGCAACTTACATAAGAAATAGCTGAAGTCTTCCCACTTATTCATCTTACCTCTTTTGACAGTGTAACAGAGAAATATGAAGTCTTAACAATTAAAATGAGCAGACATTAAAGTAAGCAAAGAATGATCACATTTCCTTTTTTTTTTTTTTTTTTTTTGCTAACTGGTTTACATAGGCATTCATTTTCTGTTTTTATAACCTCTCTGTGCAAACATTTCTATTTTTTACAACAAAAAAGCTGATAGTTAATTTTAAAATAATTATTCATTGTTATATTTACATACACAAAAAAGTAACTCATGGCTACAGTTTACACCAAACAGTAACTAGTTTCATTTGCATTTCTCACATATAACTAGGATAATTACTTTAGTTACACTTTAAAAATCTAAATGGTTTTCATTCAGATGAAACAGGGCTCAACACAAGCCAATTCTTGAAAGAGGGATATCTTCCTCCTGTGATACTAAAAATAAATGTTACAGTTAAGCTTCATAAGAAGAAAACATATTCCAAATCAAGTTATAATAGTACGTTTGTAACATTTCATCTATAGGAAAAAAAGGAAGTAACTACATCTAATTAGTTATTGCAACAATAACCTCTAAATTGATGAAAGGGAGACCATGGTTCTTATGCTTTCCTCCATCTTTACGCCACCTCACACAAAGAAAGTCTTCTGTTGCTCTCAACATTTTTTAAATGGGTGAGGATTCTGAGTCAGTGATTCCTTGACTATGAGTTGTGAGTACTCACTTTTCAAGACTACAATAAGTAGAAAGGCAATCAGAATGAACTTTTAAAATCACACACACACACAACACACCTTATTGCTCTTTGGAATAGGATCAGTTATATCATGGTTTTCTTGAGAGATAATGCTATCTATGGATTCCTGTGAAAAGTGAAAAGGCAAGACCAGCTCCATCGGGCCTGATCCCCTTCGTCCTTTTTGTGTTTGCGTCTTGTAGATTGTAAGCCTGAGGGCAGGGAACGTTAATTAAAAATATTGTATGTACAGCACTGTGTAAATTTACAGTGCTTTATAAATAAAGCTTAATATAATAATAATAATTAATATTCCTAACACAGATTACAAACAATTCAGGGAATTTTAAAAAATGAAGAGATGTTTCAGCTATACATCAGACACAGTTTGCCTTTTTTTGCTTTTTGGTTCTGAAATATTTTCTTTTCTAAGGTGCCCTCTTTTGTGGTCTGGTTGCTACTTGGTCTTCTTCGTTTTCTGGCAATATTAAAAACACAATTAAAATAATAATTAAAAAAATGTAAGTATATAGAGAAAAAACATTAAAAGTAAAACTACTGCTCCCACCCATTTTAACCTTGTCCTCCACAACCAGTTAAATGGTGGGAAAGCCTGTCCCAATAAGAAGTCATTTGTGCTGCATAGGAAAAGGGGAACAGATGAAACTAGCCTGAGAGCAGCCCTCAAAACAGCTCTATCTTACATCCCCACCAAACATGCCAACAGAGACCCACCCCACCACCACCACACACACACACACACACACTGATATGAATCTTGGATACACATGGGAGAAAAACATTAGTTTTTCAAAAACGTCTCGTGGTAATATGTTTCCCCCCCCCCCCCACCATGTCAAACAAATTGTGGATTACACATTGAAATGCGGACCACATACAGTCCGTCCTCACCTTACGCGGGGGATCCGTTCCGGATCCCTCCGCGTAAGGCGAATTCAGCCTATGCTCGAGCCCCATTGGAAACAATGGGGCTCGTGTGCGGCGGCGCGGCGGCGCAGGTGCGCGCGGGGCGCAATGGGCATGTGTGCCATTCAATTGAATGGGACACGCCGCCCCTTCCATCCCGCGCGCGCCCCGTGGCTTGAGCGCATATGCTCAATGCCGCGTATGGCGCATCTGCGTATGGCGCGGGCGCGCTGTATTGGCAATGTTGATAGTTGAGGTTATACTTGAGAATAATTTGCAATAATAATAATAATAATAATAATAATAATAATAATAATAATAATAATAATAGCAGCATCAGCCACAATGCAGAGTCATTTACAATGGCTCTTCTTGGTGGTGCGGGTGCATGACTTCCCAACCTGGAAGTACTTCTCCCAACTGGGTGCTCCCCAGATGTCACACTAGAGCCATCAGTGGCTACAAAACCTGTTGATGTATGCCAATACATCAACAAGTTGGGAAAGGTTGATTTATAATATATAAAGGCATATAACCTCCAGCTCCTTATCTATAAATCCTGGCCTGGGGTATTACAGTGTGACACACCTTATACAAAATGAAGCTTTGGATTAAAAACAATCTTGGCTTATCCTGAAGGAGACAGTGCCCTGGCCATAGGGATGTAGAATTGTTTTGGGTTTTTTTAGTGCAAAGATACATAAATGTTAGCTCCCGTGAATGAAGGACTAGCATGCAAACACTGCCAGAACAGGAAGGAAGTGTCTGAAATAGCAACTAACTCCCAGATAAAGCATGAAGGAAATTGTGGGTGTGAGCCTCTAGGAGGGAGAATGGAAGGCCACCCCAGAACAGAACGGTGAGGACTGGGCCTGTTTTGCATCCCTTTTGGTGCATAAACCATGACAGAAGAAGTAGCATCCTATAAAGCCAAGTCATTTCTTGACACCATTGAACTCCATCCACTGGTTCTCCTCTATCTCTTTCCTGATTTAGTCTGCAGTTTCACCATTGACTCAAACATCCGTTTCTTCACTTCAGTGGCCAGTTTGTTTCGAAGCCTTGTGGGTGTGTTTGCCATCTCCTCCCTTCGTTTAGCCATTCCCAGTGAGCAACCAATAGCTACAGTTGTCGAAGTAAGCACTGGTTGCTAGGTGGGGCTTCCAAAGACTTTATAAAAACCAGAAGTCCTAGGCTTAGTCCCTCCAGTCTGTAGTTTTCCAGACTAGACAATAATATTTCTGTGAGTTGGGGCAAGGAAAAGGTATGGCCTCTTTAAACATTGTTTCTTTGTTTACTGTTCGATATGTAACTGTAACATTTTGTACTCTTTCATATGTGATTTTCCCCCCCAGCTCACAATATAAGAATAGAATTGTAGCTTGTCTATGTATGTCCAGTAGTTTGTCAGTTTTGTGCATTTCTGGTCAGATTGGGTGGGATTGGCAAAGCTCTTAAAATGTCCAAACCTAAATGCCTGGCTATAACAGCAGCTTTATATGCATTTGTCTTAAGTTTGTGCAAGCTAGGTTTTTTTTTTTTTCCTTTTAAAACTGAAGTGCTCTGTGCTTATGTTTGTTCATGTTACCATGGAAAACAGGATTATTATTAACCACAAAAGAGTGAGTTAAGAGGGAAAATATGTGTTTCCCGTGTATGGAAACTTACCCAAACAAGCATCCCCTGTGGTTATGATAAGGTTGCTTAAGTGTTTCAGAACAGCAAAGTTCAGTTCTTTTAGACATGAAAACATTAGCAGCACATAATTTTTTTTAAAAAAAAATATATGAGCTGCTTTCTATGAAAGCAAAGAAATTAAAGAGTTGGTTGTTTTTTTGACACGTAAGCAGCAACTCAGCAGCATGAGTAAGCACTGCAGAATTCTACTTCTAGTTGGTTCAAACTTTCCACAGATACTTTCAAAAAAGAGGGTGAGGCTGTTTCCTCCACACTGGTGGTTTCATTTTAGCCACTAAACACGTTTTTCAAGATTTTTCACTACATTGTGGTCATTATGTGCATTTATTTGTGGGAGTTGTTACGAATTCAGGCTGACCCCAAGAGTAGCAGTACTCTTGCAGTAAGGGAGTTTTAATGCATTTTATAGGTAGTTTTATGCACATTTATTGGCGAGAAAGTATATTACCAAACTCAAGACAATGTGACTTTGCTTCTGTGTAAATATGCTTGGATATCTCAAATGATACCCTTTCAAATATCATCCTTCTAACAGGCTGGACATAGGGAATCTGTGGCCTTCCAATTGTTGGCTATGCTGGCTGGGCTGAGAGAAGCTGGAGCCAAAACATCTGGATAACTATAGATAATCCACTTCTGCTTTGCCCTGTTGCATTGTTTTAAACTTTCTGGAAGCACTGCATGTGATGTGTACTTTGGAAGCTGAGGGGCTGAACGACCTGCCCTTTTCAGCACTGAATCAGGGCCATGGCAACTACATGCTGCAACCCTGATCTGGCCTTTCCACAGTACAAAAAGGAGTTGCAGAAAGGGTGCCATAGCTGTTGGCACTTCAACTTTTTGGCACTCCTTTGGCTCTGCATCATCTGGATGCCATGCCAGAGGAGCACCGTGATGCTGCTCACCATGCAGTGGGGTGTGTGACATCCTGCCAGCATGATGGTGGAGTCGGGGTATGCATCGTATGGATGCCATGCTCCCACTCCACCCTGATGCTGGCCTTTCTCACTGGTTTGTAAAGGTTATTGGAAACCTACAACAAAATCATTACAATTATGCCAAAACCATAATTGTAATGTTCTAGATGTCATACATGATTCCACTGAGATTCATGTGTTGACTATTTCCTACAATATGTAATTGTCTTGTGTGAACTAGACTGTTTCCAAAATTCCCTAGCTGGGATCATAAGAACAAGTTTTAAGAGTTGAGTGTGGCAATCTGCCATCCAGTACCTGGAAGTTTCCTCCCCCAATGCCAGATGCACTCCTTTTCTTCAAGCTTGATAACAGTGTACCATGCCCCCACCAATATCTTAGAGGAGTTCCTTCAAAAATCGCTAGCTATTTCTTTAAAAAATGAAATTGGATGGAGGAAATTGGTCTCTCATACAGTGCCAAATAATTCATGAGAAAGGTTAAAAAATAGCTAACATATATTTTTAGTACATTTATGTGGATTGCATTCCTGCATATCTTCATGGGTTACTAGTAGGAACTGAGGTATATACATAAGAGTGTTGGATCTGGTTCAACTTAGATCTGGTTCTAGCTCAACTAGGTCATTTGGAGAAAGTGGGTAGCCTAACTACTTTCTCCATTAAATGAAAATGTAGATTGTTTTATCAGCCATAAAACCTCAACTCTAGAGTTGTAAGAGATCAGATCCATAAGAAAGGACATAGGGATGAAATAATCAAGTAAAATGCCAGTGTATCTATTATGAAGGTTTAGAGTTAGCAGATGGGCACATCCGGGGCTTTTGAAACCGTGATCTGGGTTGTATCCACACTAAACAATCATAACCGTCCATAACAGTGGACCATCACACAATTCTAATTACATAGTGATGCATTGACTCATTTATGTGCTTCCTTAAGTTTGGGCAATAGGATTCCTCTTCCTTCATGGAAGCAGCATGCAAAAACTGTTCACACAGCTTCTTCTAGTGCAGAATAAGAATGCCTTCAAGTAAGATTCATTTAGAGACATCCTGGGAAAAGTGGTAGGAATGGTCCTCTCATACTGTAGCTCTTGGAATGCCCATAACATAGAAGGATGATTAAAATGAATGTACAAAGGTGATTCAGTAACATTTTGTTGTCGGCCTTGTTTTCTCCCTTGCAGAAAGCTGAATCAGCATGGCTATGGTGCAGGAATTTCTGAAGCAGGCCTATTTTATGGACAATGATGAACCACAATATGTGGTAAGAGCTGTTCCAAGGAATTTGGCTAAGATCTTGTACAATCTAGTTGAACATAAAATTGCATTGGTTTAGCAAGAATATTCTGGTGGCCATCCAGGTTGCTGTTCTGTGTCATGGGGAGGGACAGAGCTGTGTTGTGTGCCAGCTGCTTGTTGAATGGTGGGATAAAGGGAACAACTTATCTAAGGGACTGAGGGTGCCTGCAAATAAGTGAAATGTCCAGTTGTTGGCATAGCTTTAATTATACCAGTGTAAAAATTTATGGGGTCAACATAAGTCTGCAGATGACGTGAAGTGACACACATTGTTCTGATAGGATTCCAGCCCATCCCATCTTGGTGTGTGTATGGGGGTGGGGGGAATGGAACAAATAAGATATGTGACAAAATGTTGCAATGTAAAGTGCTTCTATTTGGAAGCCAGATAACCAGTCATGCTCATTTCTAAGATCCTACATTCCATGTCATCACTTTACATTTCCCCTGGACAGTCAAAATGTTGTGCTTTTGAAAATGTTCAGCCCTCATTGCTCTCCATGCTAGGATTCCCCCTGCCCCTAGTTCTGCAGGAAATTTACTATTAGTATGTATCAGGAGTGCAAATCCCCAGCCAACATGGCTGGTAGTGGAGGAGAAGGAAATATGGGAGCTGTTATCCAAAGCATCTAAAGGGCACTATATTCCCTGTACCTGGTATACAGGGTATTGACACAAATTGATTTCATGATACTAATGTGATAAGTCAAATATCTATCTAAACTGTAGGTTTACATAAGAATTATAGTATAGTGAACAAAAGTCATTCCAAAATAATGATAGTGATAATGATAACAACAAACTTTATTTATACCCTCCCTTTACCCCAAGATTGGGACAGTCTAAACGAAAAAAAAGTATCCTTCAACAATCATGGCCTAAATCCAATTCCTAGTCCTAACTACAGTAGTCTCATGGAATTAAAGGTATTTAGTTTTTTGGGAGATAGGCAGAATGTTACTCAAACAAACAAACCAAACCAAACAAACATTTGATTCTATAAATCTGTTCTAGTTAGGACTAACTAGCTAGTTACTAGTTAAATACTAGATTTAAGCTAATAAAAATTAGATGAAATAAGCCAGTACATCTAAGGAGATAGAAACATGTATCATATAGTCTATCTCAGTTCAATAAATCTGAAATTATCCTGTCTTTATATTCATAATTTGCTGAAAACAATGCTTTAAAATTAATGTGAAGTCAAAAAGCAGAGGTATGCTAAGTAATAAATGTGCCTCCAGATACTGTTGGACTTCAACTCCCACCAGCCCTTAAGTGTGGTTAGAATTGCAGTCTAATAATGTCTGGAACTCCACAGGTTTCCCATGACCACACACACACACACACACACACACAGAGTTTTCATATATGGAATCAGTGGCATCACTGGGGGGATGCAGGGAGGTTCAGTCTGCACTGGGTGACAACCTAGAAGGGGGGTGACACCCAGTCAGCACCCCCACCAGTGACGTAGCCAAGGTCCAGACCCCCCCTTCTGTTAGATACAATGAATGATATGTGCTGCTGCGCCACTGTGCCCAAGCCCCATTATAATGGTGACACTTAGTCTGGACACCCCGTTCCCAAAATCCTGGCTACATCCCTGCCCCCACCCCCATTTTCAGGCTGCTGCACATGATTCTCCATCCATGCGTGCTTCTCAATCCCCATGTACACTTCTCCGTCACCCATGCATGCCTCTCTGTCTCTGCTCATGCATGCATGCTGCTCCCTTTCCCCCTTGTCTGCTCTGTTCCCCAAACACTGTCTTGTCCTTTTCCTTATCAAGAAAAGGATAGGCTGGCTCGGGGAGAGAGAGTATGCGCTTTCCTTGGAAGCCCCACCCCTGAAACTCAAACAGAAGTCTATTCCCATGGAAGCCCCCCCCCCCCATGCACTGGGTGATACCTGGTGTGGAATGCTACTGTGGAACCTTCCATATTGCAATATGCTATTGCAATTAAAAATGAGATGACAGTTCCAGTTGCAGCATTCAAATGCACAAATAGGTTGTTCTCACAGGCTGTTGTCTTATTTTTCAGCTTTGAATTAATATATACTTTAACTGCCTGGCTCTAAGGGAATATTTAAAGGAGGGTAGAAAGCTAAAGCAAGTGAAGTTTCTAATTGATTCAAATTTAATTGCTTTAGAAAAATTCGAAAACTGGGTCAGCTGTCCATGCTTATCCCAGTTTCAATCCTTCAGCTGATGCTGCCGCACTGGACCAAGCCATAAATGCCAAAGGTAAGTTGAAAAGAATGAAGTATGCAAATGAGGAAATGAGCTTGGGGCTCAAGGTGTTCTGGCAAGAAGAAATCAGTTTCTGCTCCCACAAAGAGAGCTGTTCCTGATTTGGGCATTTACACTTTTCTGGTGTAGCTTCTTTTGTTACATGTCCCCCTCCTCTTTTCTGCAATGTTAAAGGTAGCAAATTTCTTTTCTAAGCTTTGTAACAAGTTCTGTAATGAAATACATACTGCTAACTTTCTTGAGGGATTATGAAGATTGTAGAGTGTTTCACAAGATTCCATGGCAAATCTGATAGGGCAAAGGCAAGTTTTGCTATATGATGACCAAAAGAGAGCAAGCTAAACACATATAACTGAATGGCTTAGCTGGGAGTATGGAAATAACCTCAGTTATAAAGGGACTTTTTCATTAGGTCCAAAAATGTTCATGAAAACAATTCAGCAGTTGCAGCTCAGACTTTATTCAAAGATCAGCATTATAATTCTGTAAAATAATCGGTTGAATACAATATTATGTTGTGCATTATGGATTAATCCTATGAAGTTTATGATACAAATAATTTGCTTCTCACATTTCAGGAGTTGATGAAGCAACCATTATCGATATTTGTACCAAAAGAAACAATGCTCAGCGGCAGCAGATCAAAGCTGCCTATCAGCAGTTAAAGGGAAAGGTACTGTCCTTGGAAAAAAAAATCCTCTTATAAAGTATCTTGTCTGTTTGATGTTGCCTTTAGCATTCTGTTATACTTTGGGGGGCTGGAGTGGAGTGGGGAGAAATAAACTATTAATCTGATCATATTTTTTGTGATCAGAATGGGCCCTTGTAAAGTTACTCATATGGCACCTTAGGTGTGGGAGTTAATGTGGTTCAGGTGTGGGAATTGTGTGGTTCTGGGTTGTCTGTGATGTTCCAAGGCCTGACATCTAAATGGAGGGTCAAACTTCCAGAAGTTTACAGAAGATGTGATTCTCCATTTTGAAGCTATTCTTCCCTGAGAATGGGGAAGAAGAAAGTTACTACTACACACAGTAGCAACTGAAATGCACAAAGTACAAATAATATCTTTTCTCCATGGGGGAAGGTCAGAAACAATATTCTCTCCAACCAAAAGATACGCAGAAGGTGGCTTAAACTGATGGAGACTTTTCTTCTTAAACTAGTACTTTACCATCCAAGTTATTTTTAAATGGCCATTTTATATGTATGTGGGTTTCTTTTCTTTCACAGCCTTTGGAAGATGCTTTGAAAAAAGCACTCAAAAGCCACCTGGAGGATGTTATCTTGGCTCTTTTGAAGACTCCAGCCCAGTTTGATGCTGAGGAACTCAGGTATTCCATGAAGGTATGTTATCTTGCGGGACTTGGCTGGGTGTGAACCTGAAGGACAGTTGGTCTGTAAGACTACTATTAAGATTGTTCATAATTGTGTGCGTGTCATTACAATCTTTGGGCTTTTCTTGACTCCCACTGGGACCTTGTTTTGGCTATGTCAGTTTTGTTTGAGCCCACATTCATTTTTCTTTGGAATCCTTCAAGTTCTTCTTGTATGGAATATGGAGACATTTTAAAAAATAAAGTCTTATAAAAAACTGAAATAAAATAATTCTCTCTTTGCACCAGTCAGAATCAATAGGTACAGCTATTGAAGTTCATTGCTACCTGCATGCCCTCTGATGAGGAGCCTGTCAGAAAAAAAAAGAGGTGATGACTCTAATTCAGAACTGATGTGTTGAATACACAGCAGTTCAAACGTGGACTTTTTGGCAACAAGCACACCAGTCCCTCAGTTGGAATAGGCTGATCTGTCAATTTTTAATTTTCCCTATTTGATTTTTTTTAAAAGACATCACTCAAATTCATTCATATTCATTCATAGAACATGAGGTAGGCAAGTACGGTGGCAACTGGTGGCCTCTGATGTCAGCAGGGTGGTGAACTTGAAAATTTAAAGGCATTAGTTTCCAGAGTTGTAGTGCAATCTTCAAACCTCTACACCATGCTCTCACTGTTGGCTTACACATGGAGATTTTAGAAAAACCAAATATAGGCCCTGTACAGACAGGCCAAAATAAAGCTGCCTAGAGTCACTTTGTAGGCATGCTGTTTAAATGATGCATGCATCCTAAGAGTCTGGAAGCCGCGCCAATGCAATGCTTTAGTCCTAAGTGCTGGAGCGTGGCTTTGGTGCAGCTTCTGGACTCTTAGGACACATGCATCATTTAAACAGCATACCCCAAAGTGACCCAAAGCAGCTTTATTTTGGCCTGTCTGGAAGTTCCACCCCTCGCACGTCATGATGGTGCCCCATAGAGCCCGTCTGCAAAGCACCTAGGTTTATTGGGAGCAAAAGGAAAACATGACTCAACAACATTACTTTTAAAAGATGGTAAAATGTGCCCTTTTACATCATTTTAAAATGTTGTCTCCCCCGGTGAAAATTCCTTGTAAAACACACTGTCAAGATTTTTCCATTTCTGCTGCTGCTGCTGTGATTCCAGTATTCTTCACTACTATCTCTGCAGGCTAGGGCTGCTAGGATTTGGAGTTCAAAAGCTTCTGGATAGCCACATGATTGCCACCCTTGCCATAACACATCACCTATGCTTTTTTAAAAAGAGTTGCCTTGTAGTAAAAGAACTGAAGCAAAAACTATGTAAAATATTCTCTCTCTCTCTCTTTCTGTGGGAAGGCCCTGATTATTGCTGATGCGCTATGATGCTCAAAAACTATGTGATTGTTATGCCTTTATATTTTTTGCATTTTGAAGATTAAATCATTTTAGAAACAAATAAACAAACATTGATTTACTATTGAAACAGGGGCTTGGGACTGATGAAGATACCTTAATTGAGCTTTTGGCATCAAGAAACAACAAACAAATCAGAGAAGCCACCAGAGCATATCAGGAAGGTAATTTACTCTTCAGTTCTTTTTAAAATGTAATAAAATATTCCTTTTGCAAGGAGGAGAAGAGATTGCTCAGTTGGGCAGTTTCATTTGCTGATGGCTCTTAAAGCCAGGGAAATGAACATTTTGTACTCTGGTCATGATGCAGAACAAAGAGTAAATTAAGTGTCTGGCTGCTAAACATAGTCTAGATTTTCTCTACTGATGATAATGGGCAAACCATGGCAGCTGCATAGTATTTATGAACAAATCTTACTTAATCCTGAGACAAAACAATTTATTTTTAGGTAGTACTAGGTCAGAGAGCCAGCATAGTATAGTGGTTTGAATACTGGACTTGGACTTCAGGAAACCAAAGTTTGAATCCCACTCAGGCATGGAAACCCCTGGGTGACCTTTGGCATGTCACATACTCTCAGTCTCAAAGGAAGGCAATGAACATCCCCTCTAAACAAACCTAGCCAAGAAAGCCTCATATTAGATTTGCTTTAGGGTCACCATAAATCAGGGGGGAAATGATGTGACAAAACAGAAACAATGAGCTACTAGGTCTGCCTATTCACCATTTCACCAAATGCACAGAAAAATAATATGGCTGAGAATGTAAATCATGTCACTGAATAGAAAACAAAAATAGACTGGACATACATTTATGCTTGTAAGTAGTAGTAATCTCTTTTGGATTACTTTTGGAGTAATCTCTAGTTTAGAATATTATATTGACAGATACTTACCTATTTCCACTTAGTGTGTACAGCCATTCACATAATTTCTGATATCTCCCAAACTTTTCAAAAGAAGAGTTTCAACAGAACTGGATTTTTTTCACCTACAGTTTTCACCATTGATGCTTAGGCCCTGTCTCTGCAAATAAAAACAAACAAACAAGCAATCAGGACTCAGCAAATGCAAATGAGAAACCACTCAGGGTCAGAGGCTTTCCCAGCAAACAACGATCACCAATTAGCAGAGACTAATCCTCTTTTGCATATCCTCCTACCCTGAGGAGGCCATCAACAACAGAACAATGCACAGATTAACATGGGAATCACTCCTCCTCACCCAGGGTCACACAGTATATATATATATATATATATATATATATATATATATACCCACTCCCTTTCAGGTTAGTATTCTCTGAAGATGTCAGCCACAGATGCTGGCGAAACGTCAAGAATAAAATTTTATAGAACATGGCCACGTAGCCCCAAAAAACCACAGAAAACTAAACAAACACACACATTGGTTACAAACTTGTGCACACTCATCATGGAATACATCCCTGTTAAAGATAGTGGGACTAACCTCTGAATGAACAAGCATAGAACTGCATTGTAAGACTCCAAATGAGGTCTTCAAAATCTTTTTTGTTCTATGCCTTCAAGTCACCTCTGACTGATGGCAACCCTATTATAAGGTTTTCTTGGCAAGATTTATTCCAGGAAGTTTGTCACTGCCTTCCTCTGAGGCTGAGGCTGTGACTTGGCTGAAATCATCTAGCGGGTTTCTCTGGCTGACCAGAGATTTGAACCCTGTTTTCCAGGAGTCCTAGACCAACACTCTGACTGGTACACCATGCTGGCCCATCTTCAAGATGCTGCGAGGAGTAAAATATCTAGAAATTGTGTAATTGAGAGGCAGGGAGTCACCTCCCCATGATGATTTATTTCCTTTAAAATGCTTATTTTGATTATTATTTGTACTCTTTTCCAGTTTTTAAGAGAGATCTGGCCAAGGACATTGTATCAGACACATCTGGAGACTTTCAGAAGGCTTTGCTTGCCTTAGCCAAGGTACTCTGTTCCCAACAATTTACACTTTTATGTTTGTTTGAGAATAATTCAGGATAATAATATATCACAGGTACCAAAGGTCACATCATGAGGCTCAATCTTAACCTTCTGTGGTTTCAATCTCACTGATTGGACAACCCTACAGTGGACAATCCCCAAGACACCATTGTTTGCTTTTCCAGTAATTACATGGTTATTTAAAATGTTGAAATGCCTCCACTGAGTCCCAGTTACCCACAGTAAGAGCTTTCTGCTACCATATGTCTTTCATAGGCCTGAAGTAGACAGGCCAAAAGTGTAAGCTTCAGGCTGTGTTGGGGGTGTGACATGTACATAATGCACACCCTGAATACATCTGGAAGCCATACCTAGGATGTCTCAACTTGGAAGAGCAAGGACAAAAAGGAACAGCAAAAAGCTGCTATCTGGTGGTGGCTGGTTTGAGGATTTTGGTGGTGGCCTGGATTGGGACCAGGCACATGTGGTTGCTACTGCCCCAGCATGATAGGTGAGCGGTGTGCCCATGTGCTGCACTTTTGGGCCTATCTGCATGACCCCATAGAATCACAGAGTTGGAAAGGGGTGAAAAGACCATTTAATTCCCACCTCTTGCCATGCAGGAACACAAAATGAAAGCACTCCCAAAAAATGGCCATCTAACCTCTGCTCGAAGACTTCCTAAGAAGGAGAGTCCACCACTCCCTGAGGAAATCTATTCCACTGTTAACTGCTGTTACCATCAGGAAATTCTTGCAGACATTTAGATTATGTTGGTCTGTGGCATAGTCTCTGAAGCAGCAGAAAACAAGATTGCTCCATCTTTTACATGACAGGCCTTCAACTATTTAAAGATGGCTATCACATCACCTCTCAGTCTTCTCTTCTCCAAGCTAACCATACTCTGCTCTCTAAACTGTTTCTCTTTACAGTTTTGGTTGTCCTCCTCTGGCTATTCCAACCACTAAAACATGGTCCCTAGGGACTTTTCTGAAATTTGATTTGATATTGAGGGCTTAAAGAGACTCTTCATTCACTATGTATAAAGTGGTCAAAGTGAGCTTCAATTTCTTGCAGGGTGACCGTGATGAAAATCCTCATGTGAATGATGAACTGGCAGATAATGATGCACGGGTGAGAACAGTCTGTGTATTTTTTGACTACATTTTCTGTGTCTTTATATGACATCTTCATCCATGTTTATGAAAATGATCAATCTACCGAAGTTATCTTCTCTCTGAAGCAAATCCACTCCTAAGCATATATACCTCGCCCATCTTGACCTCCCTTCCCTGAAATAATTAGATTGATTGAAAATAGGGATGTGCTGATGTTGAGAGAGTCACAGGTCATCTTGGAATGGTGAAATGACTTTCTAAAAGATCTCACCTCCAGTTTGAGATGGAGACATGTGGGAGGGTTCGCCCCAATCAAATTTTTCTCATTTTGTGTAAAATGTCTCTCTACAAAACTAATAGCTTTCCTCTTTTTGAAGCTAACCACACATGCACATAAAGCAAGGCCAGAAAGGTAGACAGATTGGGACAAAAATACAAAAGTGTTCAAGGCTATGACTGTTAGAAGTCCATGCAACAAAGATAAGTTATCTCATTTTTCAGTTTTGTTTATATGAAATCTTGGTTCAAAAGTGCATTAAAAATGTGCACCATTAAAAAAACTTTTTAAAAAAAGGCATTGGTCATTTCACTTCCACTGGAGGCTGGAAAATCCACTGACCATTGAAGGAGCCCAGGTGGCATGAACAGGCAGGCAAACGCCTTGGTTGAAAGTATTTTCCTCCTTATCATGTGTTTGCTAACTTGGCTAAGCTTTTAAATAATGTTGTACTAATACTTCTGCTAAGGAATAATCAGAACACCAGACCTATTTCCCACTTCCTGAAAAATATCCACCAATACTCACAATAACAATGTATTTATAAAGGCTGCAACCCTATGGATGCTTATTACTTCTGTGTGAGCTTACATTACGACATACCGTTGAATCTATTGGTGAATAAAAGTGAATTCTTGTCCTAACCAGACTAATGACAGGAGAAAATACCCTAGACTAGATTAATGTTTTTAATTGTTTATTATATTTCTGTCCCATTTTTTCAGTGCTCAAGGTGGCTAATAAACATTAAAAAATAGACTGAGAACATATTTAAAACAGGTTATAAATAAATTAAAAATAGATTAGATAGTGGAATTATGAACATCTATATTTTAGTAACAATAACAACAAACAATAACCAATAATGCAGTTTAAAAGATTTGTTTGAAGACATGTGACAAGAATAGGAACTGATCACAACTTTTAGGGGAGTCCATTCCACAGTCTGAAAAAAAACAAAAACATAAGAGGAAAGCATTTACTGCATGGCTATCAACTGGGCCACAGCCAGAGTTGGTATTCTTCTGTTTCATTTAAAATCAATCATTCTGTTTCCAGGGACTGGCTACACAATAGAAAAATGAGTATGGCGTGAAGAGTGTGAGCTCTGAATTGAGAAGGATATATATCAGGTAGAAGCTCAGTAGTTTTAGATCTTTTCCACATTATACAGCTATAACACTGATATCACTTTAACTGATATATCTGTATCTTTGAAATCATGAGATTGGGAATTTGTTGAGGCACTAGAGCTTTCTGGCAATGACTTACAAATACCTTACAAAACTATCCATCCCAGGACTCTATATGGTGGAGCCATGCCAGGTAATGTGATCTCAAAGTGCGGTAATTGTGTAGTGTGAAAGAGATATTAATCTGTCATCTGCAGCTGGGAATAAGACCAGAGTTCCTAGGGAAGTGTGATAAGTTCTAGATATGGCACTTGAATTTGATTCTTTTGTGCATTTTGTTGCTTTTGATTTACTCTGATTATTGTATATTGGACTTGTTCTACATATTATTTGTTGTTTTATTACAATAGGCCTTGTATGAGGCTGGCGAAAGGAAAAAAGGAACAGATATTGATGTCTTTATTAAGATCCTCACTACAAGGAGTCTTCCACACCTCCGAAGAAGTAGGTAGAAATCAGTAACTTCTATGGGGGGAAAGCTGTTATTTTAAAGTTATGTGCTTCACATGCAAGATATGATTAAAAACACAAAATGATACTGTAGCAGAACCTGGAATAATATTCATTTGAAGCCAACCAGTCAAAAATAGATGATTTCATGAAATGAGTACCAAATGTACTTAACTATAAGTTGACCTCATGCATAAGTCGAGGGCAGGTTTTGGGGCCAAAATTGTGGATTTTGATATGACCCATGGATAAGTCAAGGGTAAAACTCAGGAGCATGTAACAAAGGATCTGAAGGATAAAGCAAAGGAAACCGGTGCCAAAGAACTTAGAAAATTCTAGCAGGCACAATTGTTTGTGTTCACACTAAAGGCTGATGCTTCCAAAACAGATTAAAATGTTGCCTTTCACTAGGAGATGATTTCTTTTTTAAACTAAGAGTTAAAGTACAGTACTTATATTGACCTGTAGATAAGTCAACTCTGTTTTGGGGTCAATTTTAAGACTAAAATTTATAGACTTATACATGAGTATATATAGTATATCCCTACTGAAATTGGAAATGCACAAGCCCCTCTTACATTACAGGGGAAATCCTTCAGACTCAGGTGGGCAATACATGGGCTACAGTGCCCAGGAACAGCAAGATTGCTTTCGTAACCTGTGCTACTTCCATTGGACACATCCAAGTTGTCAAAACTGGTGGTGCTGCCTCAACACAACTATGCTACTGAAAATTTATACCACAGAAACAAATGTCCTTATCACTTTTCTTGCCCTCCTTTAACTTTTAGTCTAAAGAGGTAAGCAATCCGGGACTCTGGTGCAGGAGAACAGTTTGGCAGCCTCTTGTATCATAAAGAGCCATGAGAACAGCAGACTGGTTTTGGTCACAACTGTGGCAGTTTGGAAGCTAGGTAGTCCCTAATGGAGTGGGGCCTAACTGATCCTCTGCCCCTGGAAAAAGTGCTCATTTGGGCTGTAAACTACTTTGTTCTGCTTAGGACACATTTCACATCCATAGGAATATGAATTTATCTAATCAAAATAATAAGTGCCGTTTGTGTGCTCTCCATGGGGCACACTTGTTCTTTGTTGCCTCAGAGAGCAAGACTAGAACTAGTGTGGACATTTTGGGGGAGCAGATTTTAGCTACCTATTAGGAAATAGAGATGTTAAATCTTCGAAAATTATATTTCCCCAAGGAAACAACTAATAGTTTTATATTTTTTTCTCTTTGCTGTGAGAAATTGTTGAAAAGTGCAGCAAAACTTGTGAGACTTTTGTGCAAAAAATGGCATATTCTGTGTCAGAAACTTTTCTTTGCAGAAAGTCTTGTTTTCTGCACAAAAATATGCATTTCATACATAGTCCCAAACTGGAGATTTCTACCTATCTAGGATTTTCCTTGTTAGGGTTTCCTGGCACTTGAGAAACTGGTTTTGCCATGTTTTTGAATACTTTTCTCCATCCCTAGTGAAAAAACCCTAATAATAAACTGTTGGACAATGGGATAGATTGCTTTGGAAGTGATGGGACCTTTTTTGCTGGAGGTTTTTAAGTAAGGCTGTGACCAGGCTCCCTGATCCAGTTTGGGCTCTGATTTGGTAATTCAGATCATGCCACAAGATACTCCAGAGAAATCTGGACCCAATCCACTCTGAAGCCTAGATCTGGATTTAATGTGGGAGTCTAGATTGACACTTCTCTTGGGAAACTTAGGCAGCTATGATGTTTCTGGTCTCCCTTCCCCACAGGCATATCTGGGTGAAACTTAGAGGCATGGTAGACCCTAAAAGGGGATTAACTGAACAATTGAAGACAGGGAACTTCAGGAATGTTTGTGTTTTTGTTTTTTTCCAAACAAACATTGCACAATTTGTGTGCCTAGTTTGACTGATGCATTAATGATGCATTAATCCAAGATTGACAGGTTACTTGGGAACTCAATTTCTGAATGAACAAACAATCCTCAGACTGGGGGTGGAGTAGAGGGAGCATTATAATGATTGTAACTAGAAGGGCCTGACTAATTCTGAAGCATATCAACACTAGAGACATGGAAAAGTTGAAGAAAATGCTTTTTAAAAGTGACTCCTAACAGACTAACACAAATACACCACTTCCTAAATGAGAGTCTCTCCTACTCAAAAACTGGTAGTTACTTCACCAAAATAAATGAATAAATTTAAACTTTAGAAGCATTTCCATCTGCTCCAAATTTCCATTGTTCATACTTTCTTTGATGTTCAGCTTTTCAGAAATACACCAAATATAGCCAGCATGACATGAACAAAGTTCTGGACCTGGAGCTGAAAGGAGACATTGAGAATTGCTTGACTGCAATTGGTATGTGACCCTGTTCCACTGATGACTCATCTGCTCCTTAATGATTTCTCTTTTGTACTAACAATTGCCAGGTGAATAAGGCTGCAAAGCTTGATAAATACCCTCTGTCTCAGATGATGTGTATGGATTTTCTCTGGGAGTATGTGAGAGACAGAAAAGTGTGTGTGTGAAAGAGAGGAGTATTCCTGGCTGCTTTGGATTCATGCCCCAATCTCTGGTGACAATTCCTTTTTCCTTCTCATTGATTGTTCACTCTGATGGTTGATGGAACATCTTTTTAACTTGCCTAATGAGTCAACAAATCAGGATATTGTACATTTAGGGTTTTTGTCTATGTTTGGTTTTTCTGATCTTTGCTGGTTTGAACATTGCTGTGTTATTCTGGGTTGACTGGAAGGTTTGTAAATTAAGGGACATCCTTCCAGCAGTTACGAAGCATTAGATCATTAGTCCTTGTCACTTATGGGAAGAAAAATTTGGGTGACAGGGACTGGGGAATGATATTGACAAAAAGAAACCTTTTTAGCATTCAAAAGGATTTTCAGCTTATGCTCATTTATCCGATGTTCTATTAATTTAAATGGAACTTATTTCTCAGTAGATATGCACAGTACTGCATTATAAATCATTAAAAGAGGAATAGGAAAACAACTGTGGTTCCAGCAGTGATAGGTGCTCTGGGATCCATTCCAAATGGACTGATAAAACATCTCAGTGAATTACCATAGTAACACATTGCAAATACTGGTCCGTTATCTGTCTCCGTGAGAGCTACAGTGGTGAGAGTATGTAAGGGGACAGGCAAAATATCAGGGAGGCATGGCAAAGGCTTCTAACATAGTTCCATACTGTCAAGGCAATAGGAACTCTCTACATGTAATAAATATCTTGTGGCCACTTCTTGTGATGAAAAGTAACTTTGGGAGCAGACACATTTGGGAGAGAGAAACTGCTGCAACTTTTTCTCAGTTGCTAGCTGTCAGCTCTCAATCCTGCCTCACCAAGCTGTTTTTCTCCTTTTTGATGGATTATATGTGAACGTTGATCATCACAAAATGGCTAAATGTCCCTCTCCCTTCATTGCTTCCCTACCTGAAGGTGCTGGCTTAGTTCTGCAACATGATTTTGTGTTGTGCTTAATTAACTAAGTATTGCCTTCTTCAAGAGCTACATGTGTTCCGATCTACACATTTTGTTTTTCTTCTCCTGTCGTAAGTAACCCCAGTTCTGTTTCATTTCCAGTGAAATGTGCCACAAGCAAGCCTGCTTTCTTTGCTGAAAAGCTGCATTTGGCAATGAAGGTAAAACAAATTTCACTTGTGGGATAGGAAGGAGAAATTCTGCTCTAAGGGGTGTATGTGTGTTCTGACTGTAGCACAATTTTTATTTCCATGTGCACAAAGCCAAGGGAGATAGAACAAGTTATTCATCTGGCCTGGCCTGTCATGGATGGTGAAATTTAATCTGTATAGCACTTCACACCAAAGGTTGAGAATATTAAACAAAACTCAGAAGTCAAACTCTCAGGATTCACAGATCCAACAGCAGATCTAAAGAAGCAACATTATAGGGCAAAAGAATGCAAATTTGAGCCAAACCAATACACATATGTATATACATTTGTGTGTGTAGTGTATATATACCAAAGAAGGACTGGGCATCTTATAGTCCTCCAGATTTTCTTAGAAAATCCTCATCAGCAGTAGTCATCAGGGCAAAGGATGAGGGAGGGTGGCATTGTTGTGATAGATATATACTGATGTTTGTAGTACTATTTTGGAAACAGCTCTCTTCAAACTGAAATATTTTGAAATATTCCTCTCTGCTGGAGTCCTCTTAATTGTCTTTTGTCCTCTGTTCTCTTGACATCTGAAACTGGAAAGTCTAGATAATAGTGATAACAATTCTGAAAATTGAGAATATCACAGGACAGAGTTAAGGCAACAATAGCCCAAATTAATAGTGATGCTGTGAGTTTATTTTCATTTTTTAATAGGGTTCTGGAACACGCCACAAAATTCTGAACAGGATTATGGTGTCTCGTTCTGAAGTTGACATGAATGAGATCAAAGGTTATTACAAGGCAATGTATGGCAAATCCCTTCCACAGGCTATTTTGGTAAGGAAATGGTTTATTTTAGGTGGCTAGTTAAAAGTCTATAACAAACTAGATGAGATGGCTAAGATGTCAGGCTTGGATTCCTGGCTTATTACTTGATCCTTTACCAAACATGATCTTCATGTCATTGCTCACCCAGATTCCAATTTACTTCTGGTCTTAAACAGAGTGTGAGTAGAATCCTTCTCTCACAAAATCTCATGAGATTTCTAGTCCTGTGAGACTTTCCCCTATGATCCAGCATGAGGATCATGCCAGTTCTAATTCTAAATCACTGGGACTGTGTCTAGATGATGCAGTGCCAAAGGAACACTGTAAAGCTGTGGCGCTGGTGGGTACGGCATCCTTTCCAGGGTGCATAAAAAAGCCGGCTGCCGGCCACCCATGAGAAAGCATGGTGCAAATACAACCCTTCTGGGAGGTGTCAGCATAAGCCTTTTTTGGATAATTACCCAAATCTCTTTAGGGAAATGTGGTATTTCCAGTCCACACATTTTAGGTGCATGCTTTACTTTTTGCAGCAAAGTTGAATGCATATTTACGAGTTAAATATTTTCATGACACATTCTGTCTGGACTGCCACAAGGTTTTTCAACATGAAAGCTCTCTTTCTGTCTGTCAGCTATGGAGTTCTTCATTAAGTTTTCAGTGGTCACATTAGAACTGATGTGCCTTTGGTTCCATTACTGCTGGAATTTGGTAATAGATGCTTCCCGTTTGTTGACTAAGCCTGAGGGCAGGGAACCGTCTAATTAAAAAGATTGTATGTATAGTGCTGTGTAAATTTACAGCCCTATATAAATAAAGCTTAATAATAATAATAATAATAAATGTGGAAACAAGGACAAAATGTTTCATGTGAACATGACCTTAAAACAGAAGCACTAGATGTAGGGATGTCTTATTTAATTTTGTTGCTAACAGTAATGGGCTGTCATATTTTGGATTAAATGGCTCTTTTTCTCTTCTACATGAAGGATGAAACAAAAGGTGATTATGAAGCCATCCTGGTGGCTTTGTGTGGTGGCGACAACTGAGTCTCATGTCCTTCATATGCGTTTCAACCACTCTGTTGAGGATATCATTCCTTTTAAGCTGAAGCTGTTACATATATGAGCATGATAATGTCTGTAAGCAGAGAGTCATCTCTGAAATAGATTAGTGTCCAGTTTTCATATCTTGTAAAACTGTAGCCTAGGAAAAAATAATTCTTATTCTTCATGACTTGTGTTGCATTTGCTTTTTTATACATTATTATTCAAAACCAAAGAGCATATTGAGAACAACTGTATTTGCTTTTACATTGTTAGTCGAAGTAAAAGGTACAGAACTTGCCAGAGCAGGTCTAAGTAACATTCCAAATAAAATTAAACTTGTCATCTCTACTGTGGTGCTTTATTTCCTCATGCAGGTTTGGTTCTTACACCTGTTGTTTTTCTGCCAGGTACATGAGAGTGACACAATCATATCATGACTGAGGCTTTAACACTTATCACACCCATACATACGATGTTCCCCTAGCCCCACCCTTTGATCCTCCATGTTGTCTTCTACATCATGGGTATTATGAATGGCCTTAGGTGGGGCTAGAGGTATGCAGGGAGTGGAACCACAAGTACAACTCCTGGGTTATCATGTGCAGTCCCTGCAAACATTTGATGCGTGAAGGGATGGGAACTTAAACATGAGAAAAGATTCACCATAGTATATTATTAATAGCTTCTTCCTCTATCCTTAACCCCACACACCAAGGCAATTTTATTCCAGCTCAGTTGTCCTGGTTCACTTGTCTACATCACCTCCTTTCATACCAAGCTACCCTATGACAGCAGCAAGATTTTACCCAAGTGAGGGCATAAGATTACTTGTAGTGGTTGTGATGGTGCTTATCATCATCATCATCATCATCATCATCCCTTGCCTTTTCCCTAAATCTGGGATTCAAGGTGGCTTTAAAATTGAAACAATGTACTTTAAACATACAAAGATAACATTAAAATGGCATTAAACTATTAGACCATTTAAAACATGCAATTAAACATGTAAAAAAGCAATGTAAAAGCAGTACAATTAAAATGGTATAACACATTCCTAAAATCCCTATCTTTAAGTTCTCAAAAAGCTGTCAGAATAATAAAAATACAGTGGGACCTTGTTTAATGCTGGGGTTTGGTTCCAGCATCCCCCATGAATAACAAACTCTGTGGATGCTCAAGTCCCATTAAATAAAATGGTGGAGCAAAATTGTGTCCCTTATATAAAATGGAAAATCAAGGTTTGCTATCAGGAATTCATACTTTTTTGGGAATATTTTCAAGCTGTGGATACTTGGATAAAAAATCCGTGTATAAGGAGGGCTGACTGTATGTTTTCTAGTCAAGAGAAGGATAACAAGGAGGAAGTCTTCCTAGAAAGGGAGTTCTTGAACCTTTGGGAAGCCACATAGAAGGGTTTCACCAGTGGTGTCCTCACCCCTGGTGTTATCTGGTGTGTGTGTGGGGGGGGGGGGGCTGCAAGGGGCAGGGCATCCCTCAGGTCATTCCATCCCTCTCTTCATGAAACGAAGGATGGGATGAGATGGCACACAAGGAGCATGCTTGACATCACTCAGGGGCTCCCTATTCCTCTTCTCATGAGGAGAAGGATGGGATGGCATGGGGGTGAGGGAGTGTGCTCAGCTTCCCTCAAGGGATCACACTTATCTCCCTTGGGGACACCCCATCACAAGGAGAAAGGATGAAACAGTGGGTGTACACTTGGCCTCCCTCAGGCCTGCTCCATTCCTCTCCTCATGAGGAGAAGGACTGGATCGCATGGGAAGGGAGGGACCGACTGAGTGTCACCTGGTGAGGCCTGCAACCCCCCCACCCCCCAGTGATGCTGATGGCCCTCGTAGTGAGATATTAATAGCTATTAAGACAAAAGAAGACCATATGATCGTTAAAGATGTTTTGGACTTGAATTCCTAAAATCTCCATGGCTAATGCCAAGTGATTATAGGAGTGATAGCCAGCCCAGCCATCTGGATGGTGAAAACTTCCCCAATCCTGTGTTAAAGGTGATACACCAACTAGCCACAGTAGTATCACTGGCCTTCTTTCCTTCTTTGGGATTTTTGTTTTGTTTTGTTTTCATCTACAACATGAATAATTTTGTATGTCCTTAAGGCCCTAATTCTTACAGCTAGGTTAACACCTGGAGCCATGCACATGCAACAGATAGTTTAAGGTGCTTAAATTAAGGATTGGCTCAGAGAAAGGCAAGAAAGAAAAGCTGCCTGTTTTGCAATGCAATTACCTGCACAGGTTCTAGGCTTCTTTACTCTGTAATTATAAAACAGGATGTTAGGTCCTGTCCTGCCATGTTTATTGGGGTAAATAAGTCCCAGTGTTTCTCTGAGTGATATATGTACTTCATTCTTCTGTTTTCCATCCTCACATTTGTTTCAAAGAATGTATTTGTCAAGGCACACAAAGACACTTCTGGGATGTTAATCTGAGGAAAGGTTTCCAACATTCTAGGATGCATTTACCAATGTGACAGGATATTTGCAAAGGTTAGCCTCATTATCCAATCAACAGAGCATTCACTGAAGCAGGAAAGGGTGCAGGGAGGGGGAGATCTGAATTTTCTTTCTGAAGGAGATAATAGGAGCAACTGGTGCAACAGGTTATGGATGTGGGATATAGGAGTTTATCACACTAGTGAGATCCCATAGGCAAACAGGATTTAAACATAATTTAAATCAAAGAGAACTTTGAAATGCCTGAAGTTTATCACATGACCCCCCCCAATAGGATTGCCAAAGAGTTGATTCGGTTCTTCTTACTAATGGTTTGTAACCCCTTCTGTTGCCTTTGGACTTTCCAGACTATTTTTCATTGTCTTGTTTCGCTTTCTGGCATTATATTCTCTCAAACTTAACAAAAACCATTTTGTCTTGTAAAAACAGAAGCTTCTCCAAATATTTCCCCTGCAGGCTTGCACCAAGAGTTTTCCATTGTGTTCCCTACAATAGATAGACCTCTGCTGTACATAAGTTCCTTGTCATCCCCTCTCAATGAAGTCTAACAACATGCACTTCGATACCTAGTGAACTTATAAAAGAAAAACATTATGATGATGGTGGCAGAATGTTCTATATTATGGTGGTTCTATGTCTACCTCTGTGACGATTTCTTAAGGACAATAATGAAGAGGGTGCACTGCCCCCCCACCATGGTATGTAACATCCACAGAAAGTTTGTTGAAGATGCCAACAGGGAGGTTGGCATAAGGTGTTTTTGGTATGGTGGTATCATAAAACTCTGTTCCACATGAATTAGAATGGGTGGTTCAGATACAGGTCAATTGTCTAGACAGGCACTGCCAATGGTGACTGGTGGTTTCCATGTCAATGGGGCAGAGAATTTGCACCAGGTTCAGCCTGAACTTTAAAGATGCTATCAAGACAAGCCACCAGTAAGAACAAAACACTGTTGTCTATATTGTTGCCCACAGGAGTTCATGGAATGGCAATGTGTGAAATGGCCTTCACATACGGCCTTCACTGTCTACTTCTGCACAGTGGACTCTGCAGAATCTATGAAGATTTTCACACGGCATTGTTATATCGTTCTTTTATCGTCCCAAAGTGTAGTGTAGATAGACGATTCCAAAAGATTTTCACATGAGGCTGTTAGTGTTCTTAAATCATTGATATATCAGAATTCAGCAATAAATGATTACAAAACAATTTCAAAACAGTTATATTCACAAACTGGACACAGCAACGATTTAAGAATGATTTAGCAATGATTTAAGAACACTAACAGCCTCATGTGAAAACCTTTTGGAATCGTCTATCTGTTAAGATGATTCCACTACACTTTGGGATGATAAAGGAATGATATAATAATGCTGTGTGAAAATCTTCTATATCCCTGCATGTGGTGTGTATGGAGTGCAAAAAAACCAAAAAACAATTTCATTTCATGCCCCCTTTATCTGTTGAGACATGGGTGATATCTTTGTGAGAATGACTGGGGGCACTTCTTGTATATTTACAGGTTGATGTCTTCAATTGAAATTAAATTCCAGGAACTCAATATTTGCCCCATTTTGCTTTCTGAATGGCAAATTGGCTAAAAGTCTTTTGTTACTGTTGGACTGAAGGATTTGGAGGTTCCAAATTCCAAATCTTATGTTCTTTCCTTAATCTTGTTTATTTCTTACAAATTTTAAGGTGTAGCTATGGATAGTCTTCCCCCTTGTGTTGTGGTTGGTAATGACTTTATTTCCTTTATTATATTCTATATGTGCATTGAAAAAATATTTTTACTAAGATGTGGTGGTTAGAATGGATGTAGGTCGATAACATTCAGAAACATTGAAGAAACTTATAGCCAATGAAGAGGGATAACTAGAATTGCAGACCAACGACATCTAGAGGGCCACACCTTATCCAACCCTGTGTAATGTACAGCTTAATTCCATTCCAAAGAACACAAGCCTCCAGTTGATTTAATGGAAAATCCTTGTTCATCAAGCATAATAAATCACAGTACATGGGTGTTCTCAGGACTGAGGAATTTTCCCCAGTTACACCAGTATCCTTAGCATTCAAATAATTCACCCATTACAAAAACCTTCACCCCCATTTGTCATCATTCAACACATCTTTTCTCAGGTCTAGCCCCTCCTTATTTCTCCACTGTACCAAGCTAAAGATTCCTACCAACAGATTAGAATCATAAAACTAACCAGAGAAAATCAACATCTGCATGTGTCTATCATGTGGTTAACTTACATTGGTACAAATTGACTATTTACAGACTCAGAAATAAGATAAATGAATGAGGATAGGCAGTTGTGTTGGCCCATAATCTAGAAATATGTAGAGTAGAGAAACCTTTAGATCCATTACCACTACACCAATATTGTAATCCAGAAGCTAATATCTGAGATCTTACATCATGCTTAAATACAAGATTTTCATACCAGTGCTTACCGTTTAGGAAGCATGTGTGTGTGAAAGCCTTACAGCATTAAAAATTCAGAGTTAAACTCAGAGGTGATTCATTGTCCTGCTAATGTGGGGTCTTCCTTTGAATTGTCTTTGTCACCCCCTTTTCATCCCCCACTGGAGAACTGCCAAAAATGCAGCAACTAGACTGGTGTCAGTTGGGCATTTTAGAGACTATGGGGTTTATCTCATTCAGCTTAGAATGGCCCCTGAGCATTCTTAAAGGGACTGTTCTGGGGACGGGAGGCGGCGGGGAATGCTGTATATCGCACAGCGAGAACGCCGCTGCCACTGAGCGTTCCTCTTCTTTTCTGGAAGTGTTCTAGAGGGCCAATTTTCGAGAATGCTTGAGAAAGCGTTCTTGAAAATCGGCCCTGGGGAACGCTCCCAGAATGGAAGGGGAATGCTCAGTAGCGGCATTCTCGCTGTGTGATATACAGCGTTCCCTGCCGCCTCCCGTACCCAGAACGGTCCCTTTAAGAATGCTCAGGGGCCATTCTAAGCTGAATGTGATAAACTCCTATACTACACTAGTCTTTCAAGAGCTGCACTGGCTTCCAGTTTGCTTCCAAGCTCAATTTAAGTTGCTGGTGTTGACCTACAAAGCCTCCTCCCATATGAGCCTGCCACAAATTTGAGATCCACATGAAAGACCCTATGCCATGTTCACAACATATCGTGAAGTAAGGTTGGTGGGTACATATAAAAGGGCTTTCTCTGGGGCAGTCACTCGATTGTGGAACTCCCTACCTAAAGAAGTAAGGCTGGCCTCATCTCTTTTAAGCTTCCTGTGGGCCGCCAAAACAATGCTTTTCTACATGTCTGAGATTGCTGTTTTCATTGTTTTAAAACTGGATTCTAGAATTATGTTAGACTGCCTTTTAGGAGTTGGAAAAGAGTATTTTAATGTCTTTTAAAAATGTTTTAAATCTCTGTGTTGTTTTAATTATTTTTATTTTTTTTTGTTCATCACCTCAGAAGCCCTTGTGGGCTGGAAAGATGGTATAGAAATACTTTAAAGCAGTGATTTTCAAATGGTGAGATGGGACCCCCAGGTGGGTGCAAGTGTTGTTCAAGGGGGTGCATGAGACTTGGAGGCTCTGATCCTTCCTCCTCCTCCTCCTCCTCCTCCCAAACGTTTTAATGTGTAAAATTTAACTAACATGTATTGAGTTAAATATTGAATTGAATTAAATAAAACTATTCCAATTTGAACAATGTTATTTCCTTATAAAATGTTAAAATATGAATATACATGAATGTGCAGATGAAAATATGTACACTAAATAAACAAAATATTTTTATGCATATACTACATTGAAGGTGTGTGTGTGATGTCTGCGTGTAGATGTAACGAAGGGTCCAAAGGTTCAAATGTTTGACTACCACTGCTTTAAAGAATAAAGAATATATAATAATATATAATAATAAATAAATAATATATACATCCCTCCTTAAGGCATGTAGATTTACTGTTAGAGTCTCCTAACACTCCTCATTCACCAGTTCTTGCTTTCCTGAAACATTTGAGAGCAGTATCCCCTTTCTCACTGCACACACCTAGTTTGAACTCATCTGTTGCCCAATCATGAATGATTAATACACTCAAAGATCTTTTTTCAGTTTCAGGTCTGTGCTTGCCAATGGGAACAGTCCATGACTTTAGAGTTTTCAGTTTGTCATTATGATTACCATTCTTTGCCAGGTTGTCTTTGTGCAGTCAGGTGTGGGAACGTAAACCTTTCTGCCTTAACAAAGTTGCTGGCATGCATTGGCAATGCAGAATTGGTACTTCCTTTTGAGGGTGAGGAGGAGGATGACTAATATAGTAAATATAGTAAATACAACTGTCTCGAGTGATGAGTCTTCATACAATACACAAAGTCTTTTCTGGCCAGATGCACTATAATTAAAAGCCTACGCCCCAGGAATTTTGTTGTAGCGTAGCAGCTGAGGAATTGAACTATAAATACGGGAAGCTACTAGCACAAACTTTATCTTAGCCACACATTCACTATGTGGTTTAGGCCTGTCTCTGCCAAACAGTCACAATAATACTTGCCTACCTTGCAGTGTTGTAAGAGTACTGTGATAGTGTGTGTAAGAAGTCTTGAATACTAACATAACTAAGTTAGTACTGAGCAGCCTATGTTGTTGTGTTGTGTGCCCTCACATGAACTTACGGTAACCCTAAGGCAAACCTACCATGGAGTTTTCTTGGTGAGATTTGTTGAGGGGGCTTGCATTTATTGGGCTGAGAGAGCGTGACTTGTCCAAGGCCACCCAATGGATTTGCATGGCTGAGCAGGGACCTGAACTCTGCTCTCCACAGTCCAGTGCATTACACCATGCTGGCTCTCTGAGCAGTCCATTTACTAACTGCAAATTCATTCTGCATGTGGGGCTCCTTATACAGCAGAACAACACCATCCACACACAAAACAAAAGTTTCAGCAAGTCTGGGAAAATTTCAAGGTATTCAGAATGTATTTCTGTGTTGATGACTATGTCCAAATCTCTCTACAAGTACATTGTAGAAATAAAGCAGCTTGACACCACTTTAACTGCTGGAGCTCCAAAGAGTGTGGGTGCCTCGCAAAACTACAAATCCCCAGATTCTGTAGGCTGGAGCCATGGCCGTTAAAGTGATATCAAACTGCTTTAATTCTTCAGCACAGATGCCACCCTATAGCAATAATAGTGTGGAAAACTCTCTAAATGTGTGGCTTGTCCTTTAAAAAATGCCCTAAATAAGCCAGTGGGGACTAAATATGGTCAATAGTCACAGTATGTTAAATGCTGAGAGGAAGAACTGGCAACCTGAGAGGATCCCCACAGTCAGGACTAGGACTATGAAGCACAGGAAAGTCCACCTTCTCCTCCTTTTCCCTCACACCATTCTGTAATGTGTTGTACATGAGGCTATATCTCTATCAAGTCTGGAAACTTCAATAAGTTCAAAACATGACAGCCAGAATCATTATTCACACATCTAAGAGTGATTATATTGTACCAGTATTAAAATCACTCTCTGCCAATTAGTTTCTGGTCCAGGTACACAGTGATGGCTGTTACTTTAAAAAACCTACATGATTTGAGTCCAGATTACACATGATATCATTTTATCCCATATAATCTGCCCTGTCCCCTCAGGTCTTTTGGAGGATATTTACTTTAGTCAGCCAAAACTAGACTGACAACTATTATCCAGAGGGCAAATTTCTTTAGCTCCTCCCAAATGGAGCAAAGACTTGCTGGAGGAGATTCATCTTCTAGATACAGTGTCTGATTTTAAAACAGCAGTACAGATCAGTCTCTTCAGGCAGGTCTACCTAAATGGTTTTAAATAAGTGATTTTAAAGTATGCATTAATTTTTAAAAACACATATTGGTTTTGTGGTAGATTGGTTAAAATTCTGAATTTTACTAATGCTCAGGAGCTGAAGAATATAGTGCCGACATGCCAAATGTTCTGTTTTGGAATGTAAACAATTTGGAAATGGCTCCTAATTTATTATTCTAACCCAAATAAAAGGAAGTACTGCATAAACAGTTTGAGGACAGTGAAACAAAACATATAGATAATGGTTTGATTGATGGGTACCATGAGGGATCGAGATGTATGTTAGGTGTAATATTTGAACATCCAGTGAATATACAGGGGTGTAAATGTTTAATTCAGTATAACCAATGAAGATGTGATTTGTAGTTTTCTTTGTTCAAAATACTATAAAAACTTGTTTCATTTTAGAATCGAGGCCCCAGAAATTTGGATGTATTTCTTTCTGGGGACAACAGCTGCAGCTAAAAATAAAAATGTTTCCTTTCCAATTGACTTCTTGGTCTCCCTGTTGATTTCTGGTTAAAATTCTGGGTTTAAAAAAATCAATAATCCATAACATTTTTATATGCTATTTCAACTGGAATTATGTAACTAATTTGTTGTTGTTCTCTGCCTTGATCTTGAGGGGGATAAGAAATAACAATAACAACAATTTGATGTTACTATTGGATGTGAGACAAGAAAAATTTCATTTCAGCAAACAAAAAGTTCACTGTAAACACAGTTATAACACTGTCTCCCCTTTACCAGGTACCAGTTGCACAGGAAGAGGGAGAATCATTCTTCTGGTGAGTGGAACATAAGTGAATAATAGCTGTATCCACACTGCAGAAATAATCCAGTTTGACACCATTTCAACTGCCATGGCTTAATGCTTAATGTAATTTTGTTACATTTAACCTTCTCTGTTAGAGAGCTCTGGTGCCACAACAAGCTATACTTCTGAGAATTCTATAGCATTGAGCCGTGACAACTGAAGTGGTATCAGATTATTTCTGAAGTGTAGATGCAGTCAATGTTTCTGTCAGTTTGGGGGCGGGGAGGGCGTTCAGGCCAGGAGAAGGTACTTAGGAAGGCAGACTTAACTAAATAGCTGGTATTGAATTTGTTGTTTAACTATCAACAAGATGACTTTGGCTTATGGCAATCCTGTGAATGAGAGACCTCCAAGTCACTTTATCATCATCAGCCCTGCTCAGATCTTCCAGATTCAGTGCCATGGATTCATTGAATGAGTCTATCCATTTGGAATGGAGTCTTCCTCTTTTCCTACTGCCTTCTATCTTCAAGTTTAAGACTGGAATAATGTTTAAAGTTTAAGACTGGAATAATGAGAAATAGAACTGATTGATTTTTCTGTCCCTGTGCTATTCAGACAAACAGTCAAAAAGAAAGATTGCAAAGCTGTTTAGACTGTAGGGAGGACTGATGCCATTTATAGGCATGCACTTTTAATCACATTTTAAATTGGAAAACAGAAGACACACGCATATATCAATACAGAATAGTTTCAATGTAACTGGGGAAACAACATGAAAAAGAAGACACTGCCATCACTGTCTCTTCACCAATCATTTGCACAGACGTTCTGAAACGGATATACATCTACCAAGCTTTGAAGTTTATTTACAAAATAAAATATTTACAAAGGGGAAATACATCTATCTCCAAGTTCTCTGTAAATGGTCTTTATTTATTTATTTTATTTTGAAACAAGTCCAGTGGCCTATATAAGTATTTCAATGGTCTTCTTCCGGGGCAATATATGAAACCAGCTGGAGTTGCTGGTCTAGAAATGGAATGAGGTTTTCAACTCCAGAAATTTCTGCTGGTAGTTTCATATATTATTCAAGAAGAAGTCCACTGAAATATTTACATAGGCCAGAATGTGTTGGGTTTCTAGATAATAAAAATAAACACCATCTGCACATCACTTGAATAGGTGTATCAAATCTTAGCCAATATCATTATGTCTTCGTTATCCAAAAATTAACATGTTCCAGATGATGTCACTCGTAATGCCGTTTCCAAGCTTTGCCACAAATAATTCCAGGAAAGACTATTATTAAAGCTCTCCTAGACTTCTGTTTCCTTGAAGTCATTTCTACTAAAGGTATGTCCTGAAAGCTACTGAATGTAAATAACATATTCTCTGGTGATAATCATTGCAGAAAGCAGCCAACAGCATAAAGAGACTAATAGCTTGCCAAAATAGTTTCTGATTTTCAGGTCTGCACTGCCATCTTGTGGTTTGACTCCTTTTTAAAGAGGAAGACTTAATGTTAAAAGCTCTTGCTGCTCTTCACAGTTAAGGCACTTATTTTCATGGATACAATTAATATTACATTTTTTTCATGAAACCACGGGGTGACCCTGGGCAAGTCACACTCTCTCAACCTCAGAGGATGGCAATGACAAACCCCTTCTGTAGAAGCTTGCCAAGAAAACCCCATGCTAGAATCACCTTAGGCAAGTTGGAAACAACAAGAACAACAAAAACAACAACAGTGTGGTGGGGATTTTGTTCAATTCATTTTTGTTAAGAATGTTAAATGTGACAATTTCTTTATAAACACATTGCAAATAACTCAAGGTTTGTTTTTTTTAATGTAGGAAAAAACGACTCTTTCATATTCATCCATCCAGGCAAAGGACTTTTGAGTGCTTTAGTCTCTAAAGTGCAGCTTTGAAGTGTGCATTGAACCATATTTATGGTGTTGATATGGGATTCCTCTTCATTAATCGCTGCAGAGCAAAAAGTAAAAGCAAAGTCCATGCCCTCTGAATGTGTCAATTTGGCAGAGACCATCCCAATTAATATTCTGCTATCTCACATTTTCAGATGCTTTTAAGATGTCCCAGTTTTTCTCTCCTTCTTCCACTTTCCCACTTTGTCCTCAGTTGCTTACATTAGTGCAAAGTTCAAATTGTGAAGTCAGTTTTCACTCCATTAACTTGCAGGGGAGAGAGCAGAGGAGAGGGTAGAATCTTGTCCTTTTGTTAACTTCTGTCAAGTTGACTTTGACATATGACAACCCTATGAATGAGAGACCTTCAAGTCACCCTGTTATCAACAGCCCTGCTCATTTCTTGGATAATCAGAGCTATGACTTTCTTTCCAATAGGGTTAGGCAAGAGCAAATTGCTACAGTCTTCTGTACCTTGGGTTTTATTCCTTCTTAGTAACTCTTGCCATCTTGAACACACTCTGATTTTGCTTGACCACAGGTGTCCCAGCTTTCATCTGTGAAATGTTGGATATATGAAAACGCCCTCACAGAGGGACTCAGTTTGGAACAGATGTATGGGTGGATTGGTGCTTGCATATACAGGTAAATGTTGGTGTACATGAGAGAAGGTGTGTGTATATGTGTATGCGTGTGTTAGAGAACAGGTAAATGAATGGATAATAGGTGAATGAAGGGGAGAGAGGCTGAGTATTTCTTTTTTTGTGAACGGATGTGTGTATGAGTGAATGCACAAGAAAAGGGAGAATAAATTTCCTTACTCACCATCACTACCATGAGGTTTCTGCCTACTTCCCACTAGAGATGTCCCTTTTTCAAGGCTAAGGATGCCAAAGCACTTCAGAACAGTTTGCAACCTCTTTTCTATAAGGAAGAAAGATTACATCGCAATGTATGTTTGAAGATGTTTATGCAAGCTAAATTTCCTGTATCTCTAAGTGGGGGGTCCTGATCATGTGTAAGATTTGCTATAAAGAATCTGAAGCAGTGTTAGAATGAATGAGCAATATCTGAACATCAAACCCATAGTCCATACTTTCCAACAGAAAGTATGGGAGTTGGGGAGGGAGGGAGAAGAAAACTCTTGAGAACTGTAGTTTGGGATACAAAAAAGAAGAGGAGCAACCTCTTAAAATGACACATCTCAGAAATCCTGAGCTCTTGCCAGTGTATATAGTATAGAGTATACAGGCAGCAGAACTTAATGGCCTGCAGCAGGAATAAGGGACAAACCCCATAATAATCAAGGATGTTGAAATCAGAAAGACTGTGGTAGATGGCTGCTGATAGGATTTGTATACTACAGATAATTCAGGAGCTGCAAAGTTAGACCTCTGGCTTCAAGAGCACACTGCCAATATTAAATCTCAGGATATGTCACTCAGGTACAGTGGACACACATTAATGCAATAGTCCCTTGCTTGGTAGTGTGTGTGTGTGTGTACACACACTGAGAGAGAGAGAAACAGCAAGTTTTTCCTTACCTTCAGGATGGTAAAACCACACCCGGTTTTCCACAAGCTACTTTTATTTTTATGGGAGCTATCCAATGTGCTGAACCTATCTGAAGGCTATTTTGGTGAGGAATTTGACATCTTCAAGGCACTGAGTCACCTACAGTAACTCTATGCAACCAGGAATGTAAGCTCCTTAAGCAAAGGGAAATTTTAAAAAGTGAAAAGATAGAAGTAAATTATCCAGTTTTTCAGGACAAATTTATATTAGTTTATATTTACTTTGAGCCAGCATGGTGTAATGGTCTGAGTGTTGAAATACGACACTGATGACCAGGGTTTGAATCCCTGCTCAACCATGGAAACCCACTGGGTCATGTTGGACAAGTCACATTCTCTCAGCCTCCGAGGAAGACAAAGTCAAACACCTTCTGAACAAATCTTGCCAAACAAACAAACAAAAACAAAAACAAACCTGTGATAAGTCTGCCTTAAGGTCACCATAAGGCAGAAATAACTTGAAGGCAGAGAACAACAACAACATACTTTTCTTGTAATTAACTCCTGTCCTGCAGTGAATGTTTGTTTCACCTCTCCACTTTATCTTTGCATAGATAGGGATACAAGTCTTTGCCAATTTTGTTCTAAATGGAAGCAATGAATAAGTTTCTTCATTCTGTAATTAAGTCTCTGAAAAGTTCACAATTTTGGAAGATTGTTTGTATTTCAGATTTTATTTTGTGCAAGATTTGCACATGGTATTTTTACATAGAGAAAACAGCATTTTTCCCCATAGAAAATATCATTTGTTGTGCAGAAAATAATATCATGCTGTTTTCTGTACGGATAATGAGGTAGGTGGAGAGTTCTGTGGTATTTGTGTTTATTGAACATTTTCTGTGAATGAGGGTTTCCAGAAGTGTCTGTTTCAGTAACAACAACCCCTCCTAGCTCCCATAAGCCTAAAAGGACTATGGAAAGGCAACAGAATATTGGATGTCAACTGCAAAAGAAAAGTGGGAAATCAAAACCAGGGCCCCTGGACAATGGAGAGTGAGACTGACTAATACATTATAAACCACTTAGAGAGTGCTTAGTACTGTGAAGCGGTATAGAAATGTAAGTGCTATTGCTATTGGGATTTAATAGAGTATCTTGGAAAAACCCTGAACTGATGCACTGGATGTATGTGCTGCAACATTTGGATGGAAGTCCCAGTTGCTTTGCTGAAAGTGGAAGAAACCAGTCATCTTCACTAGCATTTGCCCTGAAATCAACATGAAGAAAGGAATTTCCACCTACAAAATAATCATTCTCAGGGAATGTTCACTGGTCCTAACATCTCTTGGCAGAAAGGTCATAGGTTAAAGCAGTGCTTCTCAAGGTATCTGACAACAATTATTTTCCCCAGTGTGCCAGGAACTGGCAATAAATTTGTGCCCATTGGCTATTTTCATTCCTTTCCTTTGTGGAAACTTGCCAGGGATCGGCAGTCAATGGCTCAGGGACTGGCAATAATCCAGGAACTAGCACTTTGAGCAGCACTGGGTTAAAGAATATTCTCTGGCTAGTTGGTCTGGAAGAAGGGTTGAAGAAAAGTGGGGGGGAGTCTGTTATTACCACATGCCATTTATATCTATGTCTCCTAATGTCTAATAGCATATATGTTCATACCAAATACAGTTCTAGTTTGCCAGAGTTTGGAAACTGAATCCATCCATAACTGAGCAGTGGGATGATATGAATGGCTTCAGCTTATCATTGTATTCATATGATTGTCTGTCTTTAAATATGCTGTTATATGGCAAATAGAGCAAGATTTCCTGCTGGATTCTAGTTGAATATTAGGAAGGCTGTCCTGATGGTAATACCTGTTTGTTAGTGACATGGACAACCTCATTAGGCAGTGGACTTTCCTTCATTGAATGTTTGTAACCAGAGGCTAGACTGGATTAGTTAAGGTGATTTAGCAGTGGATTCCTGCACTGGCTGGGTTTAGATGAGATGGCCCTTGGGATATCTTCTATGATCCCATGATTTTCTTTCACAGGACATTTCGGTATTTTGCCCTGACTAGCCACCTTCCCACCTATCAAGTCACAGCCTTAAAGACCTGGTACTCCTTTTTTTCCCTTTATGTAAACTTTACAATGCATAAATACGGAAAGAGACAACTACTGTGTAGAAAAAAAAATCAGTCTATGTAGCACACAAATCACCTCCTCAGTTTTAAGTGTGATACTCTTCAATTGCAGCATCAAATGGGTTGGTAATTTCCTCAAAACATACAATAAATAAGTCATATTCTCGTTCATCTTGAGGATAAAACAACTGGAAGGGGATGTATAATATGATGCCACTAGATGGTACTCTAGCTATTTGAGCAGGGTTTTATTTGTACATAGACACTCTCTTTCTTTCTGAGAGCTCCTGGATGATGTATCAGGCTGTGTGTTAGATGCTTCTGTAAGCCACCAAAACTCATTGTACCAACCACATGCAAAATAAGCTACAGAAGAAAAACTTGTACTCTCCAGTTTGTCAAAAAGTAAAGTGCCAGCTCTGAACAGATAACAGAGGTGCTTGTGTGTTAATTATCCAAAGAGGGTTCACAACAAATTAGGTTATCATTTTTTTGCTGACACTGGAACAAAAGCATGAGTTTGAGGAGTGCAGGTTTCTATTGCAGCATCAGTGCATTTTACATAGTGAGGATCTAGCAGTAATCCGATCAGATGCAATTGCCACAATACCAGACGGATCCCTAAAAATAGATGCTCTGTGGTAATCTGTCTGGATTACTGAATTCAATGAACACTGGGTGACAAATCAGGAAAATATTCAAGGATATCAGTGTGTATATAAAGTTGCATTTGAATTCAGAGAGATGGACAACTCCTGGGATGAGAGTCGTCTAGAGAAACTGACAACTCCACAAACTTCATAGACATTTTAAAGAAAAAACAGATGTTATTTTTTACCACATTATTTTCTTGGCTTTCCACCAAGGCAACAAGCAGACCATTTCACATAGTAATCTTTGTATCTTAATTGTGAACAGACTCTAGAATCCACTCCTTGAAAATAAGTAAAGTAAAAACTTTACATAGTTTACTAACATTGTTTGTATGATTATGATCTCTTGTGTTTAGTCACAAGAATTACATAGAGCCAGGAAAAGTTACCTTTTAAGACTACACCTTCCTGAATTGCCCAGCCACTATGGCAACTGATAATTTTAGCTGAGGGGATTCTGGGACTTTTAGTCCAAAGAGTACAGAAGGCTTAGAAACAAATGCGGGAGGAGTGTCAATCAGGGAAAGGAACATTAACAACTCAAGATATGCAGGCAATACAATATTACTAGCAAAAACCCACAAGAACCTGGAACAATTACTGAAGAAGGTCAAGGAGGAAAATGCCAAGGTAGGCTTAATGCTAAATATCAAGAAAACAAGAATTCATTCTAGACAATGAGAAAATCAAAATAGTCAAAGAGTTCTCATACATTGGATCAAATATTGATCAGAAGGCATTGTATTTCTAATCACCATGTATGGATGTGAGGGTTGGACAGTGAAGAAAGCTGATAGAAAGAAAATAACTCATTTGAGATGTGGCGCTGAAGAAGAGTTCTGAAGATACCATGGATGGCCAAGAAGACAAACAAATGGTTTCTAGAACAGATCAAGCCTGGAGTCTCCCTGGAAGCCAGCATGACTAAAATGAGACTGTCGTACTTTGGCCACATCATGAAAAGGGATGATACATTAGAAAATATGATAATGCTTGGAAAGGTAGGTGGAAGTAGAAAGAGAGGATGATCAGGTATCAGATGGTTAGACTTGATTAGGGAGGACATGGACCTGAGCTTGGAGCACCTGAGCAAGGCAGTCGAGGACAGAGAGTCTTGGTGATGTTTCATGCACAGGTCACCATGGATTGGAGTTGACTCAAGGGCAGTTAACAGCATAAGATGTGAAGTGGCAGCTGAGGTGGTTTTCACCTCAGAGTACAGTGAATATTCCCCAAGTTTTATTCCAGATTTTAAAGGTCCCATCCAAGGTATTGAATCCTATCTTGAAAATACATTCAGTCCTTTGGATGGTTCTTTAAAGGCTGGATTAAAATCCAGAATGGATTCACTGCACTCTTGTCAAGAAGCCACCACAGTTTTGACCATTTCTCAAGAATTTTTTTGTCTGCTTGTTATCCCCTCTTCTCTGGAAAGGGTTATTTTTGCTTGAGGTGGAAGGTGCTAGAGAGGAGGAAGCACCTCACCTGTCATTCTCAGAAACAAAATGAAGAGAGGAGAAAATTTCCCCCCAAATACTTCTGAATGCCTTCATAAATCTTGAGGGGAGCAGATTCCAAATTAAGCCCACCAAAGATTCTTCATTGCTAAGATCTTTTTGTGACTGGATTAGTAACAAAAATGTATTCTAGTTTCAAGGTTCATGAGTAAATGCATGAAATCCCAAGGAAGCAATATATTCTTCAGATAAAAGGGTCACGACATCCCACACCATTGATCACAACTATCAGCGAAAAGGGCTTCAACTTCCATTTAGCTGGAGGTTTCTGGAAACTCCTGTTCATGCTCCAATCTTAAGAGCTCATGCTTCCACCATCAATGCAATGTACATGTGGGAACCACTGGTATAGCTTAGTGCAGCAAAGAGATTGAGTAGGGCTTGGGAAAAAACACGCAAATGCAGTGAATGAGCATGTGTGGAAAAAAAACCCTACAATATTGCAGTGACTGAAAGGGAGCTTTTTACAAGTATATTAAGTAGGGCAAGTATAAGACAAGCTGGTATAAGAGGACTGAAATATTTATCTTACCTGCCTTACAGAGAAAGCTGCTGTCAGTGTTGCAGTGCAAGCAGAGAAATGAGTTGCAAGAACTGCTGCACACTACATCAATGCCCCCCCACCAAAAAAACACACACACACATCATGCCAAAGTTGCTACTAGCATTAATCAGATTTTTGGCCCATTCAAAATTTTAAAATGCTGTATGAAGATCAGAAGCATCTACCAGTCTAACTGTGAAAGTCCAGGATTTGCCTTTGAATGTTTTACCCCCCCCCCCCCCAATATGATTAAAATTTCAGAAGTCATCTGTTCTCACATGCCCCAGCCTAGAATAATTTATCTCCATTCTCTTTTATATCAAATTATGTTTATGGTGGCACTACGAAGTGGTCAAATCAGTAACGGAAGGAAAGTATGTGGACTGCTTCAGTGTATGATGAGTTGACTGTAAAGGCATTGCAGGCCTTCCCATCATGTTCTTGATTGAAAGGTGGTTGATTGTAATGATTGTTTAAGCTATTTTATACTGTGGGAACTGTCCAAATCTGTCTGGCCCTCGGCTTCACAGGTTTCTGGGGGGGGGGGGGGAGCCACCACTGTTCCCTTCAATAATATGAGATGATTCCTCCCAACAGCATTCAAATGATTATTTTGTTTTTATGTAAATGAACACACACACACACACACACACACCACCACCACCACCACCACTTCGATTCAATGTGTGTACTGTACTATTAATAATTTCCTCCCTCTGAGTTTTTTTTTTTCCACAGAGCACATTGATGATTTAAAGCTTGCTCTGGAGAAATAATCCAGTCATGAGCCATGTGTGGCTTTTGGGCAGCTCACGTGTGACTCCTTGCCAATCCACACAAGTATATTGAAACAGAATAAAATGATGGCCATTAGTGAGAATATGGTCTAGGGTCATAGCAATGGCAATCTTGTGATTTTTTGAACAATATGGGAAAGTATCCAGTAGCAGCAACAGCAACTGCAGTCACAAGCTAGTGCTTGTAGATTGTGGCAGTGTTAAAAGAAATGTTGTTGTATAACATATTGCGTGATTAGTATGCATTTCCTAACTTGAAGGTATGACTTGGAGATTTTGAACATTCTCCTCAGATGCAGGATGAGCATCATGAGCTCTTTTTTTTTTTTTTTGGCTCTTGGTTTAAATTTTAATCCAGATCCTGACTCATCCATCCCTAAAACCTTCACTATTCAACCTGGTCAGCCTGATTCTGCCATAATGTCTGTGGCTAACTGTCCTTCTTTCCTTCCTCACAGACATGGATAGGGGAAATTTTGCTTCTGGTGGGGGTTTTTAAAATAGGAATTTTCAAACATTTACAAATTTCTTCATATTTGAGGGGAAGGAAACTTAAAGGGAGGGGGAATGAAGCTGGTAAAAAGTGAAAGTGTCAGAGATTTGGATGCTTTCCTCTGGACTTCAACACTTGTGTGTTAAACCATGGATAATAACTGACACCTCTCTTTTGTTTGTTTGCTGAGAAGCTTATCATTTTTAATTTCTGTGTATCTGGCATTGGACTTGCTGTCTTACATATGAAACAAATAACTTCCCATTAACTTTTAACAAGCAAGGAATTGGAAGAGCGTGTGAAGTGTAATGTTGATGGAGCTGGAATGAAAAAGAGAGGCAGACCAATGACAATTTGAACTGAAGAGGTTGCAAGGTAAGATCCCATGATTTGGGACACCCAGCCTGACAGTTTGCATAAATGTTGGGTTCCCACCATTCTCAGGCCACACTCATGTTATGGGCTTTGTAGTCTGTGTGGGGAAACTATTTAGGATGGAGGCAGGGAACTTTAAAAAGACAAAAAGAAACATTTTTGACCTGAACAAGAATGAAATCTGCTCTTTCAAGGTTAACAGTGATAATTTCCAGACCATGTAAAGTCCTGGTTTGGCCCACACTAATATTTTGATCAACATGTTCACAATTCACAAAAACTCAACTAATTCAACAAATTCAGCTATTATTGTTTATGAGAATGAATTAGTTTTCCACTTTCCAGAAAGGGAAGGGGGAAGGACTTCCCACAGAGACACCGCTTCCCATATTGTTTATCCTTACATGCAAGAAGGAATAGTTCCCATAGCATTCTGCCTACTGCTGGAGATCTCTGAGCAGGATTCCCCTGATAATTGTACAATGAGAAATATTTGGTGGAAATACTCTGCACAGAAGTACACACACATTTTTCTACACAAAAGAAGTGAGTTTGTTTTCTCCATAAAACACCCAGTCTCTAGCACAGGAAATAGGTTGTTGTGCAAGAAACATGCTTTCTGAGCAGAAAACACATTTTCTGCACAGAAGACTATGGCTGGAATTTCGCTTCAAGAGAGGTACATGTATTACATAGCTAGACCTCCATAGCTATCTCTTCCTATGGTAGATCGTTCCCCCGACTCCCTTTGTAAGCAGCATAGACCCTCTGCCCAACATGGCGAGTTCTGTCTTGCTGGAGAACATCTAGTTATCTTCTTGTAGATGTACTACAATGATAGATGTCTGTAGAGACCTCCAGGTGTCCTACAGAGGTCCTTGTAGACAATGTTCTTTCAGCACATCAAGCCTCAGGAAAATAGCTGGATAAATCCCCATTGATTTTCCTACTCTCTGGCAACTCAAAAATGGGTGAGTTGTGAAGGTTACATTGCTTACAATGTGGGTTTTATATGCTTGTGTATGTGGGTTAGTCATTGCATGGTTAAAAGACAATTTTGATCTCTGTAATGACTGAAAATGTGAGTTGAAATGGCACCCGTCCAACTCACCATTGTGATTCACCAATAGGACACCAGCCTATTTTTTGCATAGAAAAATCCCAAATATTTTTGCATAGAATCATTCCTCCAAGACATCACAAACTGTGAAGAATCTTTGCTCTATTCTTCTGGCATGGGTTTGACAAGCATTGGGAACCCCAAAATTGGGTTCACATGGTAAGGAATAATAGTAATTCCATCCCTAGATGAGAAAGTGTTATTTCTAGGTAATTTGAGCCTTGCTATCTTTTTCGAGAAACTCAGCACTGGGATTATTGAACAACTCTTTGGAAAAGGAAAAATGGTGGTAAGAGAGTTTTCACTATCTCAAAGCTGAGCAAATTTCAAGATTATTTAATAAAGCCTGGAGAATTAGCCATTCAGAGCCTGGTGCAATAGATATCCAATTAGAATCAAAGAATTTTGAGCCTAAGAATATGCTTTGAGTACCAGAACTGAACTGAACCTACAGTCATTCCATTCACCACCAAAGGCCTTGACTGAATGCTTTTCCAAAAGGACGTAACTTTAGGCTATGAAAGCTGTCTAAAGCCCATTACAGATCCTCTCCTAGAAGAAGGGAATTTGCAAGGGTCAGAATTCAATAAAGACTTTTGTTTGTTTTTTCAGAAACCAGCCTGATGGGAATTTCTTTAGATAAATGTACAGGTGCAAAACACAATTCAAAATACACAAAGTTAATGTTTGGTAAGGGTGAGAGTGGGAGAAGAGGAAATCAGTTTTTAATTCGAGTTAGCACTTACAGAGCTCCAAAGAGGATTGAAGCAGAAAATTAATGTACGCATGAATATCTGAATGCTGGCTGAAAAGACTACTGGCCCTGACCGTGTGTGAGTATATATGGATGTGTGTAATTATGCTATTTCCTTTTAAAACAATGTTTTACTTCTTTTAGTGAGACTCCCAAAGAAAAAGAAATTCCCTTGCCCCTTTTTTGTGGTAGAAATATATGTCCATATCTGTTCTTAAATAGACTGGGGGTAAGAAAGGAAGAAAAGGGCCTTTGATCCAATCTATAGACCCAGAATGTCTTGCTAAGCTTACAATGTCTGAGAGAGGAAATTATTTACGCATGCACAAATAGACAGACATAGACAGATTTGGCTTGAACTAGCATGTGAGACCGCATGAGATTTCTGAGATATAGTGCACATCTCCTGAAGGTAATCCTATGTCTCTAACACATTGGTTCCTGGTGGTAACTATGAAATACAAACAAAGGGAGAAAAATTCTGCCTACCTAAAAACATTCCTCTCTAAAAACAGGAGGTTGGTTATGGACTGCCAAAATAAACTAAACATACAAAAGTGATGAAGGATTTTAAGCTTTGCTCTCCTGTTTACTTAAATTTCCTTAGGGAAAAAAGGGACACCTCCAAAGCAAATCACTAAATTACTGCTTATTTTTGCTTATATGTTTTGGCTTTATATTCACAGTCAAAGGGACTTTATGGCTAATACTGGGAAAGGAGTCATCCACAAGATGAGTGTGCATCTATGTGTCATGACACAATGGTAATGCAACAAGAGTGAGCATAAAGGACTAGATAAATCACTGTTGGATTATAACTTCCAAAATAACACACTGGCCATGCTGGGATTTCTGGGACTGTACTCCAAAAATAACTTTGCCAAGATTTGGTACTGGATAGAGATAGATAAAGCAATCTATTTCTGGTCCCTGCCTATTTTATCTGTATTTAATCATAATTACATACTGCCCAATTTTAGCATCAAATTGCATTTTTTTAAAAAAAATGCCAAAAATAACATAATTGTTTGTATACTTTATTTGTTTAATTTATCTATTTAATTTATATCCTACCTTTCTTCTTGCACAGGACCCAAGGTGCTTCACATCCAATTCAAAACAGTTTTTGAGATGGGAATAATGCATAATCCAAACAGTGGCTAATAAGTGTTTTAGTCCTGGAAGATGGCTCATGTAAAAATGGGGAGCAAAGAATTTTTCATGTTTCAATAACTTTTGGCCTTATTCAGAAACTCACACATGCAGTAAGAAATCTGCCAATACAATGTAAGCTTTGTTGAAGATTTCTTTACCACAAGCTCACTAGTTGAGAAGGCAAGCAGCTTTTCAAAGTATCTAACTCTTTTGGCAATGGGAGATGCAACACAGAGACATATTTTAAAAATATTACAAAGACACAATTTCCTTACTTACATGTAGACTATTTTGTAAGTGAGTTTTCATGGCTGAGCAGGGATTCCATTCTTGGACTTCCTGGCTCTTATGAGAAGACTCAAACCACTATATTTTGGTAGCTGTCATTACAAGAATTACAACATATTATCGCACAAAACTTCCCTCCCAATATAACTGTGGCATTTTTAAACACCCGAAACAGGAACGACTCTTTTCACATTACCATGCATTTGTGAATTAATAACAGGGGGTGATGAATCTTATTACACTACAATTCAGTTTACTCATCAACTGTCTGAGATTAAGGAGACTATCATGCAGGATAAAAAGTGGGAGACAAAAAGAATGCTTCCATCATTATAGTGCAATCATGCGAAGATTTTCAAAGAATGTCGTACTCATCCTGTAGTTGTCCCATGAATAACCTGTGATGGTTTCATAACTACTCATTCACAGGGAAAACCTGTGAATGGTTTGTCAATTGCACAAATGAAGTGCTATTTCAAAGGTGCAGAATATAATAATGATGCATTCATGCTATCATGGATAGCTATCAGGGACCTTTTCCCAAAGTGCACTTCAGCACAGACAATTTGTTCCCATTACTATGATCATTTTTGGAGTAGATTAGTTGTGCAGTAAGATCTGGAGATTACAGTTATAATTGTGCTTCTATCCCACTATTTAAGAACAGTGCAATAATCTCCTATGCCAACAAGAGACAGAGGAAAGAGAGAAAAAACACTGGTGTTTCCTTTCCAATAAAAAAACATGATTGGACAAATAGTCAACCACAGAAAAGCAAGGACATGCATCAATTTATACAACTTTAACACAGATTGACTCTGAATTTCATGATATTGGGATTGTGAATTGATCCATACATAATGATTTATTTCATTTTCATTTTTAACTAGTTATTGGGAAAGATGATGACAGTTAAAGGGTGGATGCTAACATACTTGCCAGATGCTAACTTAGAATCATAGAATCATAGAATAATAGAGTTGGAAGAGACTGCAAGGGCCATCCAATCCAACCCCCTGCTATGCAGGAAATCCAAATCAAAGCATCCCTGACAGATGGCCATCCAGCCTCTGTTTAAAGACCTCCAAGGAGGGAGATTTCACTACACTCTGAGGGAGTGTGTTCCACTGTCAAACAGCTCTTATTGTCAGAAAGTTCTTCCTAATGTTCAGGTGGAATCTCTTTTCCTGGAGCTTGCATCCATTGTTCCGGGTCCTAGTCTCTGGAGCAGCAGAAATCAAGCTTGCTCCCTCCTCAGTATGACATCCCTTCAAATATTTAAACAGGGCTATCATATCACCTCTTAACCTTCTCTTCTCCACCTCTTAACCTTCTCATCTTCAGCTCCCTAAGTCGTTCCTCATAGGGCATGGCTTCCAGACCCTTCACCATTTTAGTCGTTCTCCTTTGGACATGCTCCAGTTTCTCCACATGTTTTTAAAATTGTGGTGCCCAGAACTGGACACAATATTCCAGGTGGGGCCTGACCAGAGCAGAATATAGTGGCACCATTACTTCCCTTGATTTAGACACTATACTTTTATCGATGCAGCCTAAAATTGCATTGGCCTTAAATTTCTAGTTAAGACACTTTTTGTTTATCAGCTTGTTTTTGTGAATCAGCATGATAGCATACTGTCCCTAGTAGAACCTGGAAGTAACCCATTACAGGTAATGTTGCTACCTGTATAATGAGTTATTTCCTAATTTGATAATGAGAATAGAATGAAACAATATTTTCAAAAAGTTATGCAGTGAGTGGTATTGAAGCTGTTTCAAAAGTGTAACTAGCAACATTTCCTAATTACTTTTAAAATGCGGTACATGGATAGCAAACTAACAACCAAACAAATAATGCAGTGAGTTATTTCTTTAATAGTGCAATGAGCATTGCCAATAAATTACTTTTAGGACAATCTAATGAATAACAGGAATGTATTATTTTAAAAAGCAATGTTGCGAATTCTGGTTCCTAAATACTTCTGATGGCCCCTACTATTTGCACACTTGTGAGAAATAAATCACCATGAAGAGGTGGCATTCCAACAGAACTACTTCAAGCTACAGAACCAGAATCTACTCTTTCTCACTAAAAAATTGTCAACAACAACAAAAGAATGGCCCACGTTTTGGAACAGCCCAATATACATTTCAGTTCCTAAGAAAGGGGACAACAGGGATTGCAGTAACTACAGGACCATTGCATTAATCTTTCATGTTAGTAAAGTGATACTCAAAATTTAGGATATGCAGATGACACCATATTACTAGCAGAAAATAGCAAATCTTGGAATAATTAGGGCAGAAAGCAAAGGAAGAAAGTGCAAAGTTAGGTTTACAGCTGAACATTATGAAAAAAAATAATGATAATGACCACAGATGAGTTACATAACTTTAAAGTAGACAATGTAGACGTTGAAGTAGTTCAAGATTTTTCATACCTTGGCTGATTCATTAATCAGAAAGGAGACTGTAGTCAAGAAATCAGAAGACTAGGACTTGGAAGGGCACTAATGAAAGAACTAGACAAGATCATAAAGATACTGTATATGATTGAATACCAAAGATAGGATTTTCCATATCATCATATTTCCAGTTTCAGTATGGTTGTGAAAGCTGGACAGTGAAGAAAGCTGATCCTCTGAAAGGTGGTGCTGGAGAAAGGTTCTATGATTACCTTAGACTGTGAAAAAGACAAATGATTCGGTCCTAGAATAAATCATGCTTAAACTCTCCCTAGAAGCCAAGATGACTAATCTGAGACTGTCATACTTCAGGCATATCATGAGAAGGCAAAAATATTTGGTAAGGTAGAAAGTAGAAGGCAAAGTAGAAGACTGCTTTCCTTTTGTCAGCAGGCAAATAATTTTTGTTTAATCATGCTTTCAATGGTTAAGAAGGGAAGGTTTTCATTTAGGTGTGTGTTTCATTTGTTTTATCCTTGTATGGCTTCTTTTTTTAAAAAAATTAATTTTTTTTAAATTGTTATTTCTGGAAGCCACCTGGGGTCCAATTCTGGGTGAAAGGAGACATATAAACAAACAAACAAACAAACAAATATAGGTGTGGGACAGACCACCAGAAAAAATGGCTTCTTTTTGCGCTGCAGGGACAATATAACGAGTGCGCCACTGACACACTCATTACATAAGTGATGCACAGTGACATGTGGACGCCATGCGGCACTTACATAACAATGGCGGCAGCCGTGTACATGGGAAGCCACCATTGTTACGGCGCCGCACTGTGCTAGGGTTAGGGACTGCGCAGTTGCCGCACGGTCCCTAATCCTAAAATCAATGTCAGCATGGAGCTTCATGCCCATTTGTATCAGGACAAAGACTCAGTCAAGGAAATCACAGCACTGAGTCTGCAAGACCTGAGCAGGGTTGTTGATGACAAGGTGACTTAGAGGTCTCTCATCCATAGGGTCGCTATAAGTCAAAGTTGATTTGATGGTAGTTCAAAACAACAAATGTTACATTTGGTGGAGCAAAACAGTGCTCTTATTGCAAAATCAGTACATTTGTTTGAACAACTTTTGTCTGTTTAAAAAAGAAACAGGATATGATAAGTGGCTAAAGGCTGAAAACACTGCTGACAACTCTTTATGTGACAATGATATAAGATTCCTACATTGTGTGTGAATCCTGCAACAACACACGACTCTGCAGAATCAAAATGTCCCAGCCTGGTACATGATTGTTAAGAAGAGACTATAACAACATGTTGAAAATATCCATAATTGAGCAATGGTAGAATGATACTTGGAGCTAATTTAGTGTAGTGCTATGAGTTCTGGTCTATGACTCCAGAAGACCAAAGTTTGAATCCCCTCTCAGCCATGGAAACCCACTGGGGGACTTAGGGAAAGTCACACTTGCTCAGCTTGAGAGGAAAACAGTGGCAAATCTCCTATGAACAAATCTGACCAAGAAAAATAGCATTGCTATGCGTTAGAGCCAGTTTAAAGACACATAACAAACAAGGATTATGCTCTGGGTTCTATGTGATCATCCTACCATTGTTAAATTATGGATGAATTCGACATGTTATTACACTCACTTTTCTTAAAAGTAACTTTCCAAACATCAGAACCTATGTGGATTTTGTGAAGATCCAACAAAAATTAATTAGAGCACAAATTCTCTAGAATTACACCAGGGAGGGGAGATTTACCAGCCATTCTGTGGGAAATGGTTTTTCAAACTAACCTCAGGGTAGGAAAGATTTCTGTCAAACAGTAAATGAGTAAGCTGAGAGCAGCCTATGTGTCTCATGCACTCTGCAGCAAGGAATAGCAGAACGTTGGAGCAAATACTATAGGCCCAGCAGTCCTGACCTATATGAGAACAGGGACTATCTAGATACAGGCTGCAATAGTTTCCAAACTATTCCAAACTGTGACAATGCTTATCCAGCAGCCACAGTATAGTAATCACTTTCTAAACTTTATCTAGCAGTCACAGTACAAACTGGAATGTTGTGTTCTTCTAGGTGAGTTTATGCCTTAGGTTAATTGGAACAGCTCACGTTTTGGGAAGAGGGAAAGGACAGAGCTCAACTTACATTAACTTAATTGCCAAGGTACACTGTTTGCTCATGTCCTGACCCAAATCAGCAATACATTTGAGAAAGAATAGGATATGTTTGGTTAGGTTTTTTTTAAAATCCTAACCACGCGTTACTGATAAAACACATCCAATCACTATTAGGTCAAGAATCTGGAGAGAATCAAATACTAACATGAGATGGCCAAAAAGACATGGCCATGGGGAGGCTGAGATATGTAGCACAAAATGTGACTCTTGCTAAAGCACATAGTAGTTGGGAGTTTTCAGCTACCAGAAGGAACTTCATCAGAAGGGCATTTCATAAGGTAGGCACCAGCCCGAAAAAGGGTGCAGTTCAAGGTTGCCACCAAAAGGCAATCTGCAGGTTTTGATGAAACAAGAAAGACTTCTTCCAATGACTGCACAGGTTTATACAGGAAAAGTATTCCATCAGTGATTCTGATTCTAAAATTGAGTTGTTTAAGGCTTCATATGCCAGGAGCAAGGCACTCGACTTGGCTCAGTAGCTTAAATATATATGATGGGCCTTAAATATATCTTTATTCTGAGTAACATTTACATTTGTCTACATTTAATCTGCTAAGAACTTCATTACAACATTCAGAGAATATGGAGTGCCATGGATACCTAAATTCCAATCCATACAGAAATCTGAGACTATAGATCATAAGCCTTGTTTACACAGCACAATTAATGTCCTATTATTCCATTATAAGTGCCATGGATCCATCAAATGGAATCCTGAAATGTGAAGTTTAGAGAGGGACATTCAGAATTCCCAACCAGAGAGCTCTAGTGCTTCAGTAAACTACAGATCCCAAGAGTCCATAGAATGTAGTCAAGGCAGTAAGAGTGGAATCATAGTGCTGTAACTGCAATACAAAAGTACCCCATATCCTTTTGTGTACAATTTTCTAAACAGTAAAGCATTTGTAAGCAAAACTTTTCTTGTATACTGAAAAGAAAGAGACTAGGAAGAGGATTTCCCACATTTACATGCATGTGGTGACATGGTTTCCAGATGGATGATTGGCGACAACTCTTGTACTTTTAATGTGTTATGTAGAAGAGAGAATTTCATCAAGTGTTGCTTAATACCTGGTTGCATGACAAGTGACACCCAATGAAAGTCCCTCTTCCATACAACCATTACAAGTACAGCAGCCCTCTTCTGTTTTCCATGTGGCAGTGCTAAGTGGAGATGGGTCAGGATGCTGGAGTTAGTACAATGTAAATGTGCAGCAGTACTTGGAGAAGCTACCTTTTTGCAGAGAGGGGAGATGGGGAGGGGGATTCTGAGTGATGTAATCCTAATAAATAAAATTTCAAATGCCGTGATGTACAGTCACTGATGCACAGTCATCCAGGAAGGGTTTCGGTCTGCTTTATGTAACTTTTTTTCTGCTCACATGACTTCATGAAAGCTAATATATTGTATAAATAAATGATTTAAATAAATGAATAACAGTCATTAGGATTCCCTCACCAAAGAGCGGGCAGTGGTTTTGCTAAGCAAACTACCTCTTCGGTTGCTGATGACAGTTTTTGTTAAAAACAAACAAACAAACAAACAAACAAAATACCTAATGCAAAACCAATATAGAAACTACCTAGAGCCGTGATGGTGAAACTATGGCACGCGTGCCACGGGTGGCACGCAACGCCATTTTGATAGGCACGGGGCGAGGGAGAAGGCGGAATGGGCACGCGTGTGTCCGTTCCGCCTCCTCCCTGCCATTTTCGGGGCTCCCGCTGTCTCTCTGAGACAGCAGGAAGCCAGAAAATGGCACCTAAGAGAAGGAGACAGCGCACGCGTGCGCATCTGTCTCCTCCTCCCAGCCTCCTTCCCCTTGGCCTCCCTTTGCTCTGTGCTAAAGGGTTCCATGGAGCCCTTTAGCGCAGAGCGAATGGCCGAAGGGAATGGTGCTGGGACGCATTCCCAGCCTCCTTCCCCTCAGCCTCCCTTCGCTCTGCGCTAAAGGGCTCCATGGAGCCCTTTAGCGTGGAGTGAAGGGCCGAAAGAAAGGGTGCTGGGACGCGTTCCCAGCCTCCTTCCCCTCGGCCTCCCTTTGTTCTGCGCTAAAGGGCTCCATGGGGAGCGAAAAGGGGGACAAGCTCCGCCCCCTGGGGCGGTAACTCCGCCCGTGACACCCAGCCCCCATCCTGGGGGTAGAAGCCCCACCCCCGGCACGCGAACTAAAAAAGGTTCGCCATCACTAACCTAGAGCATCCAGAACAACCAATATGGGAGCAGAAAAAGAACAGTGAACACAGGGCTTCTGTTTTAAGTTGGAGCCACTAGGCACAAAGCCTCCTGTAGGGGTCCCCTAGTCTTACTTTTTGGTCTCTTTTCTGTTGCTACTTCTCTCTCTCTCTTTGTTGTTGCTGTTGTGTACCTTCATGTTGTTTTCAGTTAAGGTGAATCTATTGGGGAGGGTTTTTTTGGGCTAAGAGTGTATGACTCACCCAAGGTCATCCAGTGGGCTTCCATGGCTGAATGGGGAGTCCAACCTTGATCTCCAGAGTTGTAATCCAATGCTTAAACCACTATACCATGTTGACTATCATATCTCTCTTTAAGAATTAGCAAAGAGCTTCTGTCTTCCCTCTGACATAATGGCGATTAGGCCCAAAGGGAGAATGGCTGAAGTCCATCTACTTAGGGCAGGCTTCCACTGAAGGAATTCTGACCAAGGACTGCTCAAACCATGGAGCCAGCGAGCATATTTCTCTTGGGGGAAAGGATTTAATTCTTTAAGCAGAAATCACTTTCTGGAATCTTCTTCACCAGTGTGCCATGCTTAGATCTGGGGCAAAGTCTGAGTTGCTCCCAACTTTATGTGAGAAACTTATGACCTTCTTCTGAAATGTTCTAACAGAAAGGGTGAACTGAATCCTAGGCATCTTTATATAGACAGCTTGATGTTGCAGTTCCTCCAAATTAAGCAATTAACATCTACAACTGAGGCTCTTTAATTAGCTGCAAATGCGGCTAAAAAGTAACAGATATCTCCATTACAATCCATTCGTTTCAATGGTTCAAAAGCAATTTTACTTGAGCTTCCTTAATTAAGCCATGCAATTATTTCTCCTCAACTTAAAGGGTTACCAAAGAATGGCTTAGAGATAACAAATTTAAATCCACATCTTTTGACCCTGGAGAGAGAGTGAGTGAGAGAGAGAGAAAGGCAGAAAGAGAGAGAGAGAGGAAACAAATGTTTAGAGCACAAATAAATAATATTACAATCAATATTCCTCTTCTCAAATCAAATCCTCAAAGCTCCCCAATCAAGGGGATAAAATGTTGAAACGAATAACAGCTCAAAGGAGGCAGCGACCTTTTAACCCAACCAAGGAAATAACAATTTCTTGTGAGGCTGATTGCCCCATCTGCCAGGGGGGTGCTTCATGGTAGCTGTCTGCAGCAAAGTAGTTGCCCAAGTTCCATTTGTGCTTTGCACAAAAAGCTCCCCAAAAATCCTTTTATTCTAAAGACCACTGAAATAGTTCATCATAACAAACTTGCTTTAAAAAAAAATAGAAAAGAAAGGGGGAGGGGAGGGGAGGGGTGGTTCATATTGGCTGCCAAGGTCTCTGCTACCGCACTTCTTAATGACAATGCTGGAGGTACAGTGAGACACAGGAGACTAATGTGTAAGGAAGCAGACATACAGAGCTGTCTGTGCACTGGCAAACTATTGACCATTTAAATTATTCCATCCTGTTGTAAGAGCTCTGTTGGATGGGAGGTGAGGAGGAGAAGGGGCGTGGGTCGGTTGCTGACTGGTCAGGTAGATCCACCCTTGACTTCTGTCAGCATGAAACTCAAGGAACGTTTTCACCAATGAATAGGAAACTCTATCTTCAGATCAGGCGCAGCAAAGTTGAATGGAAGGAGTTAAAACTCAAAGTGCACAGTATCATGGATGTAAGACTGGACAATGACGGGAAGCCATCCAGCCTCCTGGCAGATTCCATTATCATTAACATCCAGCATTTCCTGTTTCTTTTTGAAAGGGAAACCAAGAAGCAGAAGGTCTGGATTTAGTTTGAGAGGTCCTAACATCTACAAGTTTGGTCCAAATGGGTATATACAAGCTAGGGCAATTCTGCTCCACACTGGGACAGCTACACATCCTATCTGAAATAAAGAAAAGCGGGGAAATGCCACTTTGTCTTTATTGATGTAGGTGAAGAAACCAATCTTTCTGTCTTACCACTCTTTTTCACTTTCACACCAGTGCAACTACCTCCAAATAGCTAATATTAGAGGTCACAATTCAGTTAAGGGTTTCATATTTTTGGTTATACTGGATGGAAAGTTCTGGGGACTATAATGTAATATCACCTGGTCACACATTTTAAATTGTTATGATTTTATATTATAATCTGCAGAGCACTGTCTCTGTTAAGGTCTTTTTGTTGGCCTGCACAGGTAACATTTATATTCTGGGGTGGAAAGTCATGAGAAGATAAGCCTATCATCTCCTGTGTGGTTGTTTTCAGCTGAACATGTGAGCACATCCTCAAATTTTGTGATGGACTCATAATGCAACATAATTATACTCTCATCTATCAACAACATATGTTCTCAGTACTTATAAACACAGTGATTTACAGTTACCCCTCCTTTTACAATATGAGAAATGTTCCATTTCCACCGTTCACATGTATTGCTAATAGCCCCATTTTTATTGCTTGAATATGCCAAGTGCTCAGGCTAGTGAATACTAACAGCAGATTTTAAAAAAAGCATTAGAGTAAAAGTGAACAGATGGTTGTTGTTGTCAACAGCTGTCAAGTCAACTTCAACTTATGACAACCCTACAGTAGAGCATGAGAGACCTGTAAGCCACACTATCATCAACAGCTCTGCTCAAGTATTGCAAACTCAGGGCTGAGGCTTCCTTGATTTAGTCTATCCATCCAGAATGCAAATTTTCTCTTTTCTTACTGTCTTCTACCTTACCAAGCATTATTGTCTGGTCATGTCTCTTATGATATGTCCAAAGTATGACAGTTTGATGTGCTCCATTATACAATGTATGTTTGCAATATGATCTCCAATGTCTCTTCCTTTCCTGAACCCAGCTTGGACATGTAGCATTTCTTGCACCATATATGGTAAAAAATCTTTGTTGTAGAATTTTGAGCATCACTCTGCTTCCATGGAAAATTATTGCAATGGTCCTGTGGTTACTGCAGTCCCTGGTATTCATTTTCTTGGAATGTACATTGAATGTTTCCAATCTGTGGGCCATAGTTTTGTTTTCCATATTTGTTAACAGATTTTAGTTAGAACTAGAATAGAGTCTCTGTTTGTAGCTTGAAGCAGCTCTACCTGTTCCTGGTAATTTATTTCTCGTAAGTGCCCTGAGCTTCCACTTTACTTTCTAAAACTGTATGTTCATCTTCAAATGTTTCTTCTTTCAATGAATCTGTCATCCTTTCATCTTTTCTATATAATTCTTCCTGTATTGTTTCCCCCATCTCTTTATTTCTACTGGGTCATGTAATATGTTCCCCTGCTGATCATTGAACATTCCCATTCTTGATTTAAAATTTCCTTTGATTTTTCAGATCTTCTGGAAGATGTCCCTTGTTCTTCTTTTTGTTACCATCTATTTCTCTGCATTGATTATTAGAGTAGTTTTCCTTTCCTCTGTTGCATTCGGAGTTCTGAATCTATTTCTTTCACCTTTCATACATTGACAAGAGGGTCTAATGTGCATTAGGATTGATGTAGATCAACACAGGACATTTTGTTGGTTCTGCTATCTAATAATGCAACAGCAGCCCTTTACTGGATACAGAAGTTATGAAACTGCCCAATTCTAATTCCCAGAGACTAAAGACCACTTACAAAGAAGTCACTCCCCTACAGGATTCTGGTGAATATTTACATTAAAAAAGACTACATCTAATATGGGAGAGCCAGTGTGGCTGGACTACAACTCTGGAGACCAGGGTTTGATTCCTAGTTCAGCCATGAAACCCACAGGGTGACTTTGAGCAGGTCACATGCTTTCAGCCTCAGGTGAAGGCAATGGCAAATCTCCTTTGAACAAATCTTGCCAACAATACCACATGATAGGTTCACCTTAGGGTCACCATAAGTTGGGAACAACTTAAGGCACATAACAACAGCAACAACAACATCTTATATATTCTAGTAGAAAGAGCTAGCAAATACCATATATGGTATTTTTTTAACTCTAAGAACACAGCCAAGACCACATCAACAGTTACACAGATAAACCTAAAAGTCATATACAGATGTATACATTTGGTGTATACGTTTGGCATGCAAGAACTAGATGTGCTCAATGCTCTTGAGACATTTCATTAGTTTCATCATACTTGTTTTTCTTCTTGAACCACGCAGTGTTGCACCTGTGGAGAAATCCCTTTAAATTTCACTTTGGGCAAAACAAAAACAAACAAAACCCTTCCACATGGCAATCCAGAAATGTGCTTATTCTTCCTACCAAAATTTGCCTGGGTTTTCAGAATTTCTCTTGGGTTTCTCAGCAACTCTCCTTAGACTCCTGCATTAGGTGAATTTTCAGTAGCGATTCCCATGTTGGATTGGGAGAAACCGTTCCAGTTACAAGGACACAATTATTTTCAACCACATCCTCGACAGTTCAGTTTTCAATACTGTGCTTGGAAACAGGATAAACCTTTGCAGAATTTGCCAGCGGTATCTTTCCGTGCAGCCTGCCTTTATTGCTGCCATCACAACTTTATTTACAGTACAGTGGGACTTTTGAGTGAAGGAATGGCAAACAGTTAATAAAACATTTGATGGGTATTAATTACTTTCCACTTAATTACCTGCCATGTGGATCTTGTTGAGCTATTGATTACTGGCAAACATACGTCCCACTGGGGATAGTGTGATTTAACTTTATCCAAGGAGTCAATTAGCCCAAGTAACACTGGGAGAGCTGGTGCTTTGCCTCACTAACTGGGGGTGCTTGCCAAGAATGGTAGATAAGCCATTTATTTGTTCATTAAAACACAGTACTACTGTCAACAGGAGGCACTTACTAGGTGTTATTGAGACTGGTGAAATGTCACTTCATTTTGTCCAAGATTAGCTGCTTCTCAGAACAGCAGAACTGACAAAAGGGACCTGTTTGAGGACATAAATCACAGAGATGAGGTCAGGTTGTTAACCCTTACCTATGCAACTGAAGGAATGTGAGTTGAGTAAATATTTGAAACTGGAATCCTGGGATGCTTTGCAAAATTTCTCCTTATAATTAGTACACAAAAGAACCCAAATCCTAAAGATTTCATGGTACAGAGCCAGGATAGGAACAACTGAGCCTCTGCAAATGTAGATAACTGGAGTGTGGGGGTGAGGGGAGAGGTGTTGCATTCACAAACACGCCAAGACACACTTTTGGATTATTTCTATTCATACCTTAGAAATAAATCTGCCAGTCTTTTTTTTTTATCTCACATGAAAAATTATTCAAAAAGTGTTTTCCATGCCACTTATGAAAAAATGGGTGGAATTCAGTAAATTCTTTCCTGAAATGAACTTTTTAAAATGTCCTCCATTTTCTCTGGCCAAATATTGAGAAAACTATTTGATACTCACTTTTATACCTGGTCAAGCTGATGAAGTGAAAAGTCTGATGAAGTGGAAGTGTGTGGAGGGGGATTGCAATTTAGCAGTAATATGCTTGAAAACACTGTGATTCAGATCCAGACATAAAGAACCAAGAATTTAAAACTGCAGATGGATTCTCTTACATTAACCCCCCTGCCCCCCAAAAACACAAATTATGTCAGTCTTCAATATGAAGTAATTTGCAATTCTTGCTAAATTCTTACAAAAAAAAAGCAAGCTGAGATGAAACTCTACTAAGGAAATCTATACTCATGGGCGATGATACTTTGAATGATATTTATTATAAACAAATAGACTTACAAGGGTCTAGCATGCTATTTAACATGCTATCTCATTTTTAAAAAGAGAAAAGATTGAATCATAGGCGGGTTCTAGACCGCCGCTTTGAGGCGGTCTGCCGCCGCCGCCGCTTGCTCCGCGGGGGAGCCGCAGCAGCCATACCGTGCGGCTCCCGCGCGGAGCAAAAAAGAAGCTCCAAAATGGAGCTTCTTTCCGTGGCGCACTGATGACATCGCAAAGCGCCAAGTGCGCATTCGTGATGTCATTAGCGCCGCGCAACGTTCGGACGCTCAGCGTCCGATACATCAATATGGCACCGGCCATGTAGAAGGGCCGGTGCCATATTGTACGGACACAGTCCATATTAGACTCAGGGGCGTCTAGAAGAGACGCCCCTTTTTTAAAATGGGACGTCCTGCGGACGTCCCAACTGCCGGTGTGTAACCGGCCATAGAATCATAGAGTTGGAAGAGACTGCAAGGGCCATCCAGTCCAACCCTCTGCCATGCAGGAAATCCAAATCAAAGCATCCCCGACAGATGGCCATCCAGCCTCTGTTTGAAGACCTCTAAGGAAGGAGACTCCACTACACTCCGAGGGAGTGTGTTCCACTGTCAAACAGCCTTTACTGTCAGGAAGTTCCTCCTAATGTTGAGGTGGAATCTCTTTTCCTGGACCTTGCATCCATTGCTCCGGGTTCTGTTCTCTGGAGCAGCAGAAAACAAGTTTGCTCCCTCCTCAATATGACATTCTTTCAAATATTTAAACAGGGATATCATATCACCTCTTAATCTTCTTTTCTCCAGGCTAAACATCCCCAGCTCCCTGAGTCATTCCTCATAGGGCATGGTTTCCAGACCCTTCACCACTTTAGTCGCCCTCCTTTCTTTTTAAATTGTGCTACCCAGAACTGGACACAGTATTCCAGGTGGGGCCTGACCAAAGCAGAATACAGTGGCACAGTTATTAATGATATATGATGTTAACATTCTTGGCTGGGTAAGTAAATATCAAGTCAGCATGGGTGCAATAATATGCCGTGGCAGAAGTTACATGGGAAAAAATAACTTTCAGGCCAAAAACAGGAGAGGAGGGGAAGGGGAAGTTTTCCATTGATGCCTAACACCATTAGGAAACACAATCTGGAAGATACAACAGCTGCCTTTTTACAGTGTGTGGCTCATATTGGGTGTCAGGGCTGGTTGCTGGAGTCAGTATCTAGTTCTTCAGGTAGTGCAAACAAACCTACCAGCAAACATGTATGCTTGTTCAGTCAGATCACAGAAGTGTAACTTTTTTGGATCACACTTCCCATAATCCTGCAACTAGAATGGCCATGGCCAGAATTGCTGGAGGACTCTGAATTGTTAAAAAAAGTAAAGTAAATTTTCCAAGCTCTAAGGCCAGTTTGTGCAAAAAGAAGTTCTTAGACAAACCAGATTAGAATTACACAGTTTAAGATACGCTGTGGCACAGGATCCTATTGGCTCCTTGCTCCTAGGCTGGGAAGCAGGCATTATGCTCATGTGCAGCTGGGCACATTTTGCAGCAGGAAAATAAAACATGCAATAGAAAATACATTCTTATACAGTTGGCAAGATGGACTTTAATTAGGAATGAAATTATTTTTGAAAGCAAATGGATAAAATAAAGATAAAATACATTGAAAAGTAACTTTACATTACTGAGGCCAACTACCTCTCTGCTGCATTTGTGATCAGAGAAGACACATGTATGAAGATATGCCTATCTCTCTTGGATCCAATTGTATCACTGTAGGCATTGTCAGCTTCATCCATTGTAGGCAATGTCAGCTCTAGGCATTTTCAGCTGTGGTGACACAAAATAATTTCTGGTGTCAAGTGGTTTAGGGAGAAGTGTCTCCTTATTTCTTGCATAGTATGGGAAAAAAAGCTCAGAGTGCAACTTGGAAGAAATTATCATGTCACTCCTGGCCCTCTGCAGTACCACACTGATGCTGTACACCTGATACAATGTTAAGAGCTCCCATCTGCTTGTGAATGCTATGGAAGTATTGGGAGTATGACGACTTAGCCAGAGCAGGCTGTGGTAGCAAATGTGCACTTCCCCACTTCACACCTCTTGATTTAGCCAAATCAAGATATCTAAAGCTAGCCATTTTTGGAGCTTGAGACAAAAGCTTAATCCCTCAAGCGCTTTCCTCTTCCATCTTAAGCACCATGATAAGCAAACACCTCAAAGAAAATCCAGATCTGATTCTGAAATCTTTTTTCCCTTCCCTTGAATAAAATGTTAGCATCATTGCTTGATGAAGAAGTCAATGGACTTTGGATGCTAGATGAAGGAAATATGTTAGGAGGTTGTGATAGTTGCCATTGTAGTCTTTGTTCTTTTTTTTAACTATTCAAATAACTTTTCTTTTGTTCCAGACTATTTTCTAGCAATTTCTGGCACTATATGCTATGTTTTATTCCTACTCTTGTGCTGATTTTTTTTAAAAAAATTGGAGGCATTTGTTGTTGTTAATTGCTGTCCAGTCAACTTTGTCTTATGGTGACCCTAAATGAGAGACCTCCATATTATTCAGCCTTTCTCAGGTATTACAAACTAAGGGCCTTGGCTTCCTTGAATCTGTCCACATGTAATGTGGTCATCCTCTTTTCCTACTGTCTTCCACTTTGCCAAATATTATTGTCTAGTCCAGGAAATCATGTCTTCTCATGTGGTGCTGGAGGAGACCATGGGTTGCCAAAAAGACAAATGACTAAACTGAAACTATTGTATTCTGGGCATATCAGTCTCATCTTAGTCTTTTGGGTTTTTGTTTTATTTTTGATGTTTTTTTTTTTGGGGGGGGTGTCATTCTCTTTCTATCAGCTTTCTTCACTGTCCAGCTTTAACGACCATACCTAGAAATTGAAAATACAATGGCATGGAAAATCCTGGCCTTGGTTTGCAATAATATATCTTTACACTTCAGAATCTTGTCTAGTAGCTGCCCTTCCAGTCCTAATCTTCTTCTGATCAATTTTGATTAATTACAGAGTCCAGATACAGGAAATATTTTACTATTTGAGACATATCAGAACAAAAAGGTATCATTCATTTTTTTCTCATTTCTTTTTACTATGATTTTTTGGTAGTTTTATTAGTGCTTTTGTGCATCAGTGCAACATGAAATGGCACTTTTGCAGTACAAAACTGTCATTCTAAGAAAAATAAAGTTTGAAAAAAGATGAAAATTTGCCCCTCAAACCATAAAACCACTTTGCAAATCATGACTTCATTTTTATTGTTTTGGTTTCCCAGTGGGCAGGCTGACCAACCACAACATTCTGCCCTATGCAGAGCCAAGGCCTGTTGAAGCTGTACCCAAGAATCCAATCTAACCCAGCTCAAGGGTGTTTGCCTTGCTTTCCTTCACCACTCTACCTTTCTCCTTTAGCACTCACTACTGCAAAAAGTCTGTAACCCTAAACTCAAACAACAGCCACAGAGCCATTGAATGGAAAGCAGTTTCTCTTGTTGCCCATACTGAATGAATCATTGAGATTGCATTGTTACATATGCTTTTAAAACAATGGCCTGCTTCAGATAATCTGGAGGGCACTGTGCACCCCTCCAAATCTTTTTAGACTACAGCTTCCAGCCTTCCCCACCATTGGCTATGTCGGCTATAAGTGGTGGGAGTTGCGGTCCAACAACCCCTGTAGGGCCACATGTTTCCCATCCTGACCTAACTTGTGTGACGAAATTGATTTGGTATGACTACAGCTTTACACTATTGGAAACCATTTTCACGTGGGCATGGAGGGCTGTTTGTTTCAGATGGCAGAAGCTAGATTTGAGGAAACAATAACAAGGTGTTGGTGGACACCTCCCCGTATTACCCAAACCAGCTTATTCTCCTCATGTGGATGCCATCATTCCATTTTATCAGTTGTTGAACTGTTATTCACCAGCCATATCATCTGCAGCCTAGTTGAAGGAATCTTTTGAACTCAGCCACAAAACCTCATGAGCTGCATCTGCATACATGGCACAACATAAATTCTTGCTAGTTTCCCCCCTACAACATACACAGCCTCTCTACATTCTTCCCCAAAAGCTGTCCCTGTGGTTGTGTGTGTGTGTGTGTGTGTGTGTGTGTGTGTGTGTGCAGTGTGCATTCAAGTCATTTCCGACTTATGGCAACCCTAAGGTTAAACCATCATGGAGTTTTCTTGGCAATGGCAAACCTCCTCTGACCAAGAAAAGCCCATGATAGATTTGTCTTAAGGTCACCATATGTTCAGATGAGGCTTTTCATTGCTTTCCCTGAGGCTGAGAGCATGTGATTTGCCCAAGGACATCCAGTGGGTTACATGACGAACCAGGAATCGAACCCTCGTCTCCACAGTCATAGTTCAATGATCAACCACTACTTCATGCTGACTCTCTAGGGCCGTCCAAAAATAGTGGGATTTATATTGTATGCAATGATGTAAAAGCAGGGTGCTTTGGTGTAAATCTCATGTCCTTCATAGCATGAGTGGGAGTGCTTTTCCCTAGTGCAGAGCTGTCACTGGCTACAACCATGTTGTCTCTGATCTTGAGTTTAAAAATTGCCAACTCACTGGTTGCATCTGTTGCAGAATTGTAATGCATGACTCCAGATCCTTCTCTTAAGGTGGAAGCTCAACAGACATGCATTCATCTTCAGTGGAAATGCCTTCAGGGTTACAACAAAAACCTTCCTCTACATGGTAATTTATGAAGGTAAATCCTGTCACCTAAGCTCTGGCAAAATGTGAAAGTACAGAGATGAACAGCAGGGGGTGGGGGTGGGGGCCAGAGATTACTGCCGAACACCTCCATCTCTCCCTTTTCTGGGTTTTTGTTTGGTGATGCTAAATTAAAATGCTAAAATAGAAGCAGTTGACCCATTTTAGCTGTCAGTGGTGTTGCTATGTATGTTAGGGAGGAATTTTTAGCAGAGTGCTGTGCTTTAATGTGGTTTTAATAGTTGTACAAAAGGGGACTGGGGCCTTATTTTTTTCCCTTGCTTATGCTGTAAACAAGGTTTCAGGGGGAATCCTTTGAAGTGCAGAGATCTAAGCTGGCCGATTTTGAATTCCCCTGTGGAACTACAGAAGAACAGTAGGTATCTGATAATGTTTGCTCTTGGAATAAATCTTTCTGGGCATCAAACACAGTGTTGACAAACAAGATAAGAAGGAGATTATTTAAAAGTAACACTTATGATAAATAGGATTATTTACATCAGGTGTGTCCCTGAACCTGACAACTTGAGCTCTGAAAGAAATTGTAAGCTCTGTTTCTCTGTTGCTACTGAAAAAATAATAAAAATACATGGGTTCTCACTGGGGTTTCAGAGCTGGCCACTTCTAGATGTGCTTTCCCACTCCTTCTGTTTTGGATATGTAGCTTCTGGAGAGACATGGACAACAACTAGGGGTGGAAAGACTATTAAAATATTTTAAAATGTTTAGAAAAATGTGTTTCTTGAGTGACTGGAAAACCTGATGAGCAGAATTTTGGACTGAGGACAATTTTTACAGTTTTGGATTTATCATGTGCAAAATTCATTTTTTTTTCCTGCACAGAAACATTTTTTTGACAAGAGAAACACTGTATTCTGTGCCAAAACCAACCAACCAACCAACAAAAAACCCACCTGCAGATTTTGTGCAGAATCAGTCCTGAACTATTGCATCTTCTGTGCAGAAAATAATATTTCTACATAAAAATGTTTTAAGTGCAGAAAATGTTTCCTACACAGAAAGTGCTCATGTAAATTTTGCACAGAGTAAATCCTGAATAGTTTTGAAAAACTGTGCGGTGTTCAAAGACTTTCTTGCAGCAGGAAGCAAATTGCTAAAATTACTGCTTCCTTCTAGAATGAAGTTAGGGAAGACTTACATTTCTGATAACAACAGATCAAAATGCATGAAGTTGTACAAGCCGGTTAGGGCTTGGAGTAGCATGGGTCTTTCATGGATCTGGTTGGATCAAGGACCTGTCTACTACTAGCAATTGGTAAAGTGTACCACTTTAAAGTGTACTCCTGTCTGATTTTGGAAGACTCTTTGCTCACTCTTCAGAATACCATTCAGCAGTATGCATATGAAAAACCTCTGAATCTTGACTTTCTTACATTTCTCTTGGCAACACCCATATTCCTTTAGCTGTATCAGTTTGCAAGACATTTTTTCTTGCCACATGGAAATTTGCACACATTTCTATTATGCATTTTGGTAATGCCCATATTCATCCATGCACTCTTCCTAATGTGCAGTTTTGAACACATTTACCTCATTAATTAAAGCATGGTTGTCAGTGGAGGCTTGTGACTTTTATGTGAGTGAAGCACTGAATCAGCTCTGGGTTTTAGACCAAACTAAAATTTTAAGGCCCAGAATGTATTTTAGGCTATGGTATTTCACCAACTTGGGTAGCTTCATTAAAACATGGAGTAAAGTTCAGAGCAGATTCACCTACTGACACAGAAGCTGTCAGCTATTTGTGCATATTTCCCAATTCTACACATTTTATCTGTTTGCAATTTTTTTTTAAAAAAAATGGATGATTTGTTGTGTACAAAACATTGTGCAAGCTGCAAAATATGTGAATTCTCCAGGCATGGTGTAGTTTAATTTTGCAACAATTCTTAGAGGTAGAAAAATGGAGGATTTCAAAACTACTGAAATTCTACTGAATTTCAAAACTACTGAAACTAATGCTGAAATTAGTTCTATTCTGAAAACAGAATTCACTACTAGTTCTCAAACTAATACTAATTGATTTTAAACTCTATGTAAACTGCTTTGATCTTTTGGAAAAGTGGTATATAAATAAAATTTATTATTTATTATTATTAATACTGAATACTACTGAAACTACTAAATCTCAAAACTACTGAATGTCAAGACAACTAAAATTCTTTTCCATCTCTATTTGGCAGGCTTCCCTAACTTTCTGCATAGCATTTTAGAGGCCTGGTGAAGCTGCTGTGAGAAAGAAAGTCCTGGGCTTCTACTAGCCCTGTTTCATGTACTTCAGTTTAGGTCCAAACCATTAAAGCATTCCTCATCTTAATATCAAAATTACAGAATAAAATCTATGTTTTATAAATTATACAAATTATATTGTTTATAACTATTTTTTGTTTCAAAATAACACACAGCACAGAACATGCTGTGTTTTATTTTTGTAGGGAGTGTGCCTGTTGTGGATAAGAGGAGCTGCAGTCCACCACATCTGCACAGCACCAAGGAGAAGGATTTAGCTGCTATTCAAAATAGTTTTCAGAGATGTAGCACTACACACTAGCTTGTGGTTTTTAGGCTGTACTTTAAAGGTATTACCCATCATTTGGCTTTGTGCTGCTTTAGGCCAAGGACACACTCCCAACTTCCAAAGATGGACAAAAGACCAGCTCAGGTAATACTAGACCACTTGAAGGTTTACTGAATCCAAACCCTACCTATCTTATAGGTGCTGAAAATTATTTAGAGCTGCTTTCTCACCTGTCTTCTGCTCCACCCCCTTTTTTGGTTCTTCTGTGGCTGATCTTCACCAATAGAGCAGACTTCTGTGCCAACAGATGACTGAAGTAAGGTCAAGGAAGGATAATTGTGCCAGCAGAAGAGGTTTATTCCCCATCCTAATCTCCTAAAACTGGCATATATTTAAATTGGGATGGCAGGGGGATGGTGCAATCTGCCAGCTAATTTAGTTACACCAGATTCAAACCTCTTTCAGTTCAGAGACATGGCTTCAGTCTAGACACAATGTTGGCATAGAGTCAAGCAAGTGTGAAGTTAGTCCTTATGCAACTTCCAGCTCAGAAGGGATTTGACTCAGCACAATTTACCCAATATCATCTCAGCTGACCCTTGACCATCATGGACATTTAGGATAATGCTCCAGCATGGATATTTTTCCAAAAAGTGGCATATTGTACGTGCATAATTTTATATACGTTTTACCATGGGAAAATATTTTTTAAAATAGTACTGCAAAATGTCATTATAGTGAAATATAGTCTTATTTTTTGAAATAAGAAACATCATCCTAGTAATGTAGTTGATGAACAGTTTTGTATAAAATGCATGAGGAACAATCATATTTCTACATTTGAGGAATATCATGTTTGGTTTTTATTCAGATGGTTAGTGCTTGAACTGGTGGAATCTGATGATCGTGAGAAATATGTTCAGAAGCAACAAATGTATGAAGTTCCACCCTGCAATTAATACCAGAGAGCTGTTATGGACATAATCATCAATTATGAGAAATGCACTACCAGAAAAATGAATTATGCCTGTTACATGTGGCTACAGTGGGCAAAGCAGTTTTGGTGAGCTGGCCCTAAGGTCTTCTTCACTCAGCAAAGCAATCAAGGCACATGACATCTACAAAGCACATAATGAGTTCCAAATGACTGACTTCAAAGGGGTCTTTAAAAGTTAAGGAAAGATACCGGAAACAGTGGGATTGCCTACTGGAACTTCTCTGAGGCTACCACTCTGTTCTTGGTTTTCATCGCAAATAGTCAGTGAAATCTCAAGCTCTTGCTGAGAAATTCTTGGTGATGGAAATGACGTTTTCAGGGAACTTAAATTCATTCATTTCATACAGTTAACTAAGCCAAGATTGAGTACCATTAGCTACAGCTGTTAGATCTTCCCAGTGCACTGAGGCGGGTTACAGACTGCCCTCAAGTGGCCGTTTTCCCCCCGCTGCCATTCGCTGCTGAGTGAAGCCCCAGTGGCCAGACTGCGAGGCTTCCCGGCGCAGTGAAAAAGGAGCGCCGAAATGGCGTTCCTTTTCAAAACGTGGAAGTGGCTGCATGAGGGGCGAAGCGCGTCCTCGCAGCATCACTTCCACCACGATACATCTGGATGTTATGCATCCAAGACATCAAAATGGCGGCGCCCATGTGGATGGGCGCTGCCATTTACGACGCGCTCCGTGCGTATTACGGAGAAGGGCTGTGAGGAAGGTAAGACCCTTCCTAACCCTAATATGGCCCTTCCTAACCCTAGTACGCACGGAGCGCGTACTTTATGGTGGTCTGTAACCCGCCTGGGTTCACCTAGTAAGTGGAAGGCTTCTTCCAACATTGTGTTAAATACTTTTTTGCAATAGCAGCAGGTGAAGCTTGCCTCTTAGGGCTTTATCCTGTGAGGCAGCCAAAGTGGAATTAGAATAGGATATTAGTGTCTGTGGCCATACCTTATCATATGATGCTGTGTCTGTCCTGTAGCTGCTATGTCTTCTGTCTGTTCCTGGAGTGCTCCTTTCCATTGATGGGCAAAACCCATCAATGCTTCCCAATCATACTACTTTTCCACTATTGATTCATTTGTAACAGGTTCCTCCCACTACAATTCCAGTATGCAGGCAGTCATGTGGTGTGAGTGGGTATGATTATGCACCCCTCTCCCTTGCTATTCCCAAGCAGGTGGTTTTTATTTTCATTTCCCCAGGTTTTATTTCTTTTCTTTTAAAAAAAACTTATTAATAAATTGATGTAACTGCACAACTGAAATTTTTGAAAAAGATTAAAAGTACAGACCAAAATGCATCTGGGAAGGACACAGGACAGGAAGGCTTATGAAGGCCAATGTGCAGAAGATAGAGCCTGGGATTATAATAGCATTATGGCACTTTTGAAGAGGTGTGCGAAAATGGCTGTTCCCAAACTTGTATGTATGTTTGCATTTCTTACATTAATGCAATTGTGGTATGATAAAGTCCTCAGTGTACTATTAATCCCTTTCTTGCCCCATCATTCTGGCTATTGACTTGTGCAAACCCTTAGGATTTCTTATCATTCTATATCAAAAATATTAAGATATCCAATATGTGAGATAGAAAAAGAAACAGAATATAGATGGGCAAAATACACAGTTATGTTAGAAGAACTAACAGTAAAAAAGAAAAAAGAAAGAAAGAAGAGTCTCTCTTTTGGGGAGCAACATGGGGCTGACAGTAGTACACTTTGCATTTTCTGTAGAGTGGGTCAACATAAAAAACAGCACAATGTACACAATTCCCCCTTGTCAATACAAACAGTGTGGGGCCTCTAACAAACTTTGTTAGCATACAGATGTGTGATACCTTTTAAACTCCCCGCAGTGCCTTCTTACCTGCTGTGCTTAATTTCAGATTCTAGTGCAGCCATTAAGGAAAACCTGCCTGCTCCTTTATCTGTGCCCTACTTTGCATCAGCTTCCCTCTGATATTTTTCTGGGACTTATCCCCTCAAACCCTGTTGAAATAACTAGTATAAATATATTTTAAAAAATCTTGCCCCTCGCTTTAGTCTACACTGGACATCATGCTTCCATTAAATATACAAATAAACATCTATATACATATTCTGACAATAGAATCTCTCTCGCTCTCTCTCTTCTATAAAATGGGTAAAACATTTATCCCGACAAACTATATAATTTGGATTGAATTTTATATTAAAAATAGGTGTTTCTTTCTGAAGATAGAATGCTGTAAGCCTAATTCTCATTTTGATTTATTTGACTTTAGTTATATCACTATTAAATTAGCAAAGACAAGCAATGAACAAAACCCTGGAGATGAATTAGCCATTGTATCTGGTCCATTAATCTCTTCTTCAATTCTAAAGAATTGTGGCTCACCCAGACCCTAAGATCAAATAAAATGCCTAATTGGGAAAATCCTAAACAAGAGTATCCTGGGGAGTTTGAATTTATTTGTCAACTCTTCAAACAATGATGTTGTTTATATGTCTTTAAACCCCCAATAGAGTGGTGGAAAACGTATCTCAGTCCTGGAGCCTTTAAACACAGGAGGGTGATTGAGAATTGTTTTCAATTAACTAGAAGAAAGAGGGACACTTATTCAAAAACTAGATAGATAGGCCAAGAGTACTCTGCCAAACAAAATGAGCATTTTAATACCAAGTAAGGATGTGGAATTTTTTTTAAGGCAGAGAAATGTATTCTCCCTTCAGTAGTGTTGGACTGTAGTTCTCATCAGTCCTAGACAGATTAGTTTAGCCAATGGTGAAATAAGATGAATGCTGCTGCCCAACAACATCTGGGGCAGAACAAGTCTCCTTCAGTTGCTGGACTGCTGGCTCTTAAGGTGGGCTTTGGGTTGGCACGTTGGGCCAGGAAGCAATATGTAGTTACTCATTTGTAGCATGCCACCAAATTTGTGAAGGAATTAGGGATTATTCAGATGATGAAAATAATCCTGGTAGAATCTGGGTTGAATCTTGTTGTTCAGATGCATTTCAGATGAATCCAATTAAGTTGGGAGGGGGGCTGACAAAAAAAATCATTTAACCTGGGATAATCGATGTTGGATTTCCCCCCAAATTTCTCTAAAATTTTATGCTTCTTAACTGTGTGAATAACTAATGTGAATAGATCTGGGATAAACCAGGATAAAACTCTGCATGCCTTGAATGTGCTTTGAATTCATTTGCATAATCGACTCCATCTTTATTCACATGCTGATGGATGTGAGCAACCATGCTTGCAGAGAAGCACATAGAAGCAGGTCTGCAGTGTGAATAACAAATCCAGAATGCATGAATGAGATTATTTGCATAGTCATGCTAAAAAAAATTAATATGTGAATGATCCCCTAGTGAATTTTTAAAACTTTTTATGAAAAATTGAACCCAATGGTTTTCTCAGGAGTTGATATGCTCATAGTTTTTTGTTCCTGTCCTGCCATTACTGCCCAACAGTGAGGAAGTGTTTTAACATCTGATGTGTGTGTATATATATATATATATATATATATATATATATATGACGATTGTTTGTGTGGAGTAATAGCAGGATAGAAACCATATAAAGTGATCCTATATATTCCTCATGTGGTGAACAAAAACAAACTTTCATCATGCACAGGCATTTCTAATGTTACTGTATTTTTAACAGATAATATTGATGATTCTTTTGCCATTTTCTGAAGGCTAAAAGGCTTGGATCCAAGAAAATATCACGGGAAGTCCCTGAAAGTAGCTGCCATCTAACTTCCAGGGGAAATACAGAGCAAAATAAAGACAAACTTACAAATTACCATTTCCACTTTGCCAATCTTGTATCCACTTCTCTTGGTCTTTGTATACACCCATTGGACCACTCACACTTTCTTCCCTCCCTCTCTCTTTTCTTTCACCTTGTACCTTCATGGTGCCTCACTCTTGGTACACAGATGCACTTCTCCACCTTTCTTGTGTCTCCTTCAACATTTGCCATATTTCCTCCCTGGCTTTTTGCACCCCATTACTTGCATCTCCCATTTTTCTTCCCCTACTTGCCTGATCATGGGCCACAACTACTCCTCCTTTTGCACCATCCATCACTTTATGCCTACCTGTCTTGCTCCTTCTCTTTCATCCTTTCTCTCATCTTCCACCTTTTCTATCCCTCTCTTCCTTACTCTGTGTACTCTTCCATTACTTTGTGGCCCTTTCCTTTCCTTCTCTCTCCTTCTTCACCACTCTTTCCCCTCAGCTCTCTTCTTCGGCATACCTGCTGCACCTCATGTCTTCCCTATACTCCCCCCCCCCCCAATTCTGCAATGCTTCCTTCTCTCACTACCACAGCTTCACTTAATTCCCCCTCTTCCTCCCCACTCCTATCTTGCTTCACTCTTTTGCTGCTATCTGTTTGTACTCTAAAGAAGCAATGGCTGCAAAAATCTGCCACTGCTGCTTTAAAGAGAGGTCAGGAAAGAAGGCTGGTCAAGCAGTAGTGCTGCTTCTGCTGAAAGACAAAGAACAGGAAGAGAAGGAAATAAAGCAAGATATGAACAGCTGGTAGCAGGAGCAGCAATAAGAAGGGAGACAAGGTGAGGTCAAGACAATGCAACAATAATGGAGATGGCTCTACAGGTGGTAAAAAGTTTAACAAAATAAGCAGAATTGGCCATTTTTGAAAGACATTGGTATCCAAAGTGTTGGGATATCTTGGGTATGCTTGAGGAAAATATTTTAGAACTGAAACATTTCAAATATTATGTTTATAATATTTATGATCAGAAACCATGTGGAATAGAATAAAATTACCCTGAATTCCAGCGTACAAGTAGGCTACCCAGCAAATTCACTGGTTGTGCAAGATCAGATGACAGGGATGCAACAAACCACAAAAACTTCTCATAAGACACTTTCTTGCCTCTCTTTCTGGCAAAACATCCATATTCTGGAATATGACCAAGAGTGCCAGCTTTGGGGGAAGCTATGCCCACCTAATTCACCAGTTCCACACAGCTGGGGGGGGGGGGGGGGGGGGGAATGCATGAAATCACCAAAAATTCCACAGGAACCACCTCCTTGTGCTTGTTCCAGCCATAGTTCACAATGCCAAAACCTGTATTCTGAGCCATTTTCCAGAATATAGATTTTTATTTTTTTTATTTTGGTTGGAATGGGTACTAAGAAGTGGTCCATATTGATTTTTTTCTGGCTTGTGTCATTCTCATCTAGTCGTCAGCTGCTGGTGAGTTTGTCAAATTAGATTAATTTGCTTTCTAAAATCCAGATTTTTTTCCCCTCAGGTTTGTAGTCTTGTTAGATATTTATCCTTCTTTAGCAGAGAGCTCAGGTGCCACAACAAACTGCAAATCCCAGAATTCTGGTACTATTGAGCCATGACAGCTAAAGCAGTGTCAAAATAATCTGCAATGCAGATTAGACCTGGGTCAACTACTCTTCCATGCTTCCCTCCCACTCACATGGCTCTCTAATGGTTATGCAGGCAGGAGGCAATGAGGGGCAGCCTGGCATGGAGGTCCTGCAGAGGTCCCAGCAAATGATTTCACCACAATGGAAGCATTATATTGGCAGTGATCATCATGTTTTGCCTGGCTCTACCCTCCAGTCAGCCATTATATAGCTGGGTTGCAAGGGGTGTGTGTGTGCAAAAAAAAAAAGGTACCTCTGCACTGGAGTGGGTAGAAATATAGCTCCTAAGAAAGCTGCTTGAGAGGGTGTCACCTTATCAGGATTTTTGCAAAGTTGAGAAGTGCCTCGTTCTTTCCTCCACTGGAGTCTTCAAATATTCTTTTAGTTTCTAACACAAAGTACCTGCTGTTGACTGATACCATTTTGGATTGCAAATGCAGGACTGAAACCCACCCTCACGAACATAAAACTACCAGATTCTAGGTTATCATTTTTCCCTGGCATACTAATTTGTCTGTGAAGGGAGAGATACTTTACGTGAGGGAAAATTCAATTCTCTACCTGTTTTGTGAAAAGGTACAGTCCAGCAATAAATATGTCTCATGGGGCATCTGTTCATAGTACTACATAATTATGGAGACAGCAGTTCCTCTTGGCTTGCCTTTCTGAAGAGGTGTGTTTGCGTGAGGAGTGAACGTTCTTGTTTGTAACACTCTGAAACAATATTGCAAGCAGAGAACTTTTATTCTCTTCCAGTCCAGGCCATCCTAATGATGTGGATAATTAGACCCATTCAAAATGAGCAAGAAGCACTTTCAGCCTGGCCTCTTTTATGATCATTACATTTCCATTAAAAAAAAAAAGTTCATCTTGCTGACAAACCTGGCACAAGCAGCCTTTGTTGGGTAATTAATGCGGATAACTGAACACTAGTCCAAAATGTTGTGCATAATTAATTGATCAAGCTACCTGTCACAAGCAGATAATTTCCCCATCCCATGGGAGTGGAGGGGGGGCACTTACTAGTCAGCCTTTCAAAACTTTCATGACTTAGAACATTATAGAGTACAACAGCTGAAAACAAAATGAAAGACAGTCATTCTGTGAACGTAAATATGAACTGGATGGGGCTGCAAAACAAACGTTCACATCTTTCATGAGTACCTCCCATCACAATAACAAAAGAGAGTCAGACTGGATTTGGTCCATAGAGGTCTCTGCTTTACAATTCAGCCCACAAACATCTTCGTCAGGTACCACATCTTCCTCTTTCGGTGCTATACAGAAATTGCATCTCATCTCCAGTCATACCCTCCAATTGTCTTGATTTGGCAGGGATTGTTCCATTTAATCCTTTGCTGTCCCACTTTCTCTGATGCTTCTAAAATTTCCTGATTTTTGGCCCTTTCTCCCACTTTCTCCCTTCATCTCCAGTTTACTTCAATTGCTGCAAACTGAGTTCAAAGTAAAGCAGGGGTGAGCTGAGTGCACAGACTCTTATCCTTCCTAAACTCAGAACATGAATTCAGAGGTTTCTCTATTTAAAATAGTAGTTTTGTATGTTCTTCCTTGTTCATAGCTTTTGCCCTCTTGTAGTCTTTTTTGACCACATTCTGATATGACTTGCCAACATACTGTATGTCACAGTTTGCATCTGTGAAATGTCTCACATCACTGATTGCCAATAAGAGATGGAATTTCCTGCTTAGCAGTATGGGAAGTATGGATCCTTTCTCCAGCACAATGTAGGGCAACCCTGCAATTATTTCTGATTGGAGGTAAGAGTGGATTTAATGGCACTTAAACTTTAAACACTCAGTTTTTAAAATGCTGTTCAAACCAGTCCCTTCCTCCTCCTCTGCAGACTCTAACATTTAGTGGCAAATGTAACATTCATTATAATCAAAATGGCAAGTAACTTCTTATGGAAGGGATAGCAATTTAAACATTCCATTTATTGGTTTGCCAAATCTGTATTCTATAATCATATCAGATTGAAATCTGTTTGTAGACAGAAGTGGTCTGTATTTTTACAATCACAGTGTTCTCTTGATGGCTTGGTTACTTAGCTCCAAAATGAACTCCCACCACAGTAATATTATTTTTATAGCAATATGCTGAGAAGAGCTATTGTTTGTATTTATTGACTTGGCTTTATATTTCCAACCAAGTGGTTAATCTCTCTCTCTCTCTCTCTCTGTGTGTGTGTGTGTGTGTAATGAGAAATGAGAGATCACAGGGCTGCTTCATATTTATTTCTTGTGTGGGTGCATTCACATCCAGTAACATTGTGGTGATAACTGTATGCAAGCAATGAGTAAAATTTCATCCATTTTTTAAAAAAATGAGAGTTCACCAAAATCCACAAATTTCTTAATAATCCTGTTAGCAAGTACAATTATGCTGGTGTATGAAAGAGCCATGAGCACTGCAACAAATTGAAGACATGTTATCTTCTTGTGTGGCAAAAGCCATATTTGTCATAATAAATGCTCAAGAACTGGTGGGACAGTACTGTATCTCTGAAGATAAACACATCTTTCTCAGCAATCTCATCACTACCACTAGGTGCCACTCAAGAAGGTAATTTAAAATGGTGTTCTTCTTATTTGCCATTGTCACTTCTGAGTTTTGTAGACCCTATGAATGAGAGACCTCCAAGATCTCAAGTCATCAATAGCCCTGCTCAGGTCTTGCAAATTCAGGGCTGTGGCTTTCTTTATTAAATCTATCAATCTATAATGCAGTCTTCCACTTTTTCTACTGCCTTCAACTTTACCATGGAGTTTATCACACAAAGGAGATCAATAGTTTATCCTGTGAATATCCTGGAAAAATCACGTAATTACGTGAAATGATTTCACACAACATTGCACAAAACCTGCCATTAATGTGTTCACAAAGAAGCATTAATGCACATCTTTTTACTTTTGGGATTTCAGCGACAATTGTATTTCCTATGGCCCGTTACAGACGGGCTTGAAAATATGGACTGGGTCCATATTAGGGTTAGAAAGGGGCGTCACTTCCTGACACCCCTAACCCTAATATGGACCCAGTCCGTACAAAATGGCAGCGGCTGTTCCACACATTATGACGTCACGACCGCACCGCCTCCAAACAAGGCGGCGTGGACATGACGTCTTTGCACCACGTGAGGGTGCCTAGAGCGCCCTTTCCACAGTGCAAGTAGGAGCTCCAAAATGGAGCTCCTTCTGGGGTTTGCGTCGCTGGGCGCAGCTTTTACATGGCTGCGCCCAGCAACGCAGAGGAGAAAGGGGCCAAGTGGCCCCTTTCTCCTCCTCACCGCCGTCGCCGAGTGCCCCAAGGACACCCCTTTCCAGGTCGCAGGGAAGCGGCCTTTTGCTGCTTCCCAGCAGCCTGCAAAGCAGCGGATCAGGGCCTCGGAGGCTGGCGGTCTGGCAGCTGAGGCCCCGATACAGCGGGGAAAGGGGCAGGTGCAGGCTGTCCCAAACGGGTGGTCTGTAACCCACCTATATCACTTTATTTGTGCAATTGCGTGTGATAATCATTCACACAACTACATGCCATTTTTGCTTTATTTGCAGGATGCTTTAAACTTGTTTTATCTCTCTTTAATGCTGAAATTAGCCCCAGTGTGATAAACTCACAGGAAAAGTGACTCAGGCCTGTTACAGACTGCCAAAATAAAGCTGCTTCAGATCTCTTTGGAGGTATGCTGTTTAAATGATGCATGGGTCCTAAGAGTCCGGAGGTCACGCCAAAGCCACACTCCATTCCTAAGCACTGGAGTGCAGCTTTGGTGCAACTTCCGGATTCTTAGGGTGCATGCATCATTTAAACAGCATACAGTACCTCCAAAGAGACCCGAAGCAGCTTTATTTTGGCAGTCTGTAACAGGCCTCAGTTTAATAATTTTGACTTCTACTGAGTTCAGGCTTAATTTGCTCTAGGATCCATTTATTTGTC
>NC_056523.1:245197374-245200558 GCF_019175285.1 Sceloporus undulatus
GAGAGCTCACCGGGCTGCTTCATATTTATTTCTTGTGTGGGTGCATTCACAATCCAGTTACATTGTGGTGATAACTGTATGCAAGACATGAGTAAAATTCATCCATTTTTTAAAAAAATGAGAGTTCACCCAAATCCACAAATTTCTTATATCCTGTTAGCAAGTACAATTATGCTGGTGTATGAAAGAGCCATGAGCACTGCAACAAATTGAAGACATGTTATCTTCCTGTGTGGCAAAAGCCATATTTGTCCATAATAAATGCTCAAGAAATGTTGGGACAGTTACTGTATCTCTGAAGATAAACACCTCTTTCTAGCAATCTCATCACTCACCACTAGTGACACTCAAGAGGTACATTAAAATGCGTTCTTCTTTTTGCCATTGTCACTTCTGAGTTTTGTAGCCCTATGAATGAGAGACCTCCAAGATCTCAGGTCATCAATAGCCCTGCTCAGGTCTTGCAAATTCAGGGTGTGGCTTCTTTATTAAATCTATCAATCTATAATGCAGTCTTCCACTTTTTCACTGCCTTCAACTTTACCATGGAGTTTATCACACAAAGGAGACTCATAGTTTTCCTGTGATATCCTGGAAAAAATCACGTATTCGTGAAATGATTTCACACCACATTGCACAAAACCCGCCTTAATGTGTTCACAAGAACTTAATGCACATCTTTTCACTTTTGGGATTTCAGCAAAATTGTATTTCCTATGGCCCGTTACAGACGGCCGTGAAAATATGGACTGGGTCCATATTAGGGTAGAAAGGGGCGTCACTTCCTGACACCCCTAACCCTTATATGGACCCAGTCGTACAAAATGGCGGCGGCCGTTCCCACATATGACGTCACGACCGCGCTGTCCTCCAAAACAAGGCGGCGTGGATGACGTCTTTGCACCACGTGGGGTGCCTAGAGGCCCTTTCCAAAGTGCAAGTAGGAGCTCCAAAACGGAGCTCCTTCTGGGGTTTGCGTCGCTGGGGCACGCTTTTACATGGTGCGCCCAGCAACGCCGAGGAGAAAGGGCCAAGGGGCCCCTTTCTCCTTCCCCGCCTCGCCGAGTGCACCAAGGACACCCTTTAGGTCGCAGGGACGGCGGCTTTTGCTGCTCCACAGAGCCTGCAAAGCAGCGGATCAGGGCCTCTCGGGCTGGCGGTCTGGCAGCTGAGGCCCCATACAGCGGGGAAAGGGCAGGTGCAGGCTGTCCCAAAGGGTGGTCTGTAACCCACCTATATCACTTATTTGTGCAATTGCGTTGTAATCATTCACACAACTACATGCCATTTTTGCTTTATTTGCAGGATGCTTTAAATTGTTTTATCTCTCTTTAATGCTGAAATTAGCCCCAGTGTGATAAACTCACAGGAAAAGTGACTCAGGCCTGTTACAGACTGCCAAATAGCTGCTCAGATCTCTTTGGAGTATCTCTGTGGAGGTATGCTGTTTAAATGATGCATGGGTCCTAAGAGTCCGGAGGTCACGCCAAAACCACACTCCATTCCTAAGCACTGGAGTGCAGCTTTGGTGCAACTTCCGGATTCTTAGGGTGCATGCATCATTTAAACAGCATACCTCCAAAGAGACCCGAAGCAGCTTTATTTTGGCAGTCTGTAACAGGCCTCAGTTTAATCATTTTGATTTCTACTGAGTTCAGGCTTAATTTGCTCTAGGATCCATTTATTTGTCTTTTTTAATAGTCTGAGTTCTCAAAAAAGGTTGTTCGCATGTTCAAGGAGATGTGTAAAACTCTCTTCCAGCACCATATTTCACATCAGTTGGTTTTCTTCCTGTCAGTTTTCTTCACTGTCCAGCTTTCACAAACATAAATAGCAACTGGAAATACTCAGGGGCATTTTTATAGGGGTGCAGGGCATGGAGACTGGACCAGGTGACATTTCAGAGTTGGATGTCAGGAGCTCTGGTGGTGCAGTGGTTAAATGCCTGTACTGCAGCCACTCACTCAAAACCATAAGCTTGCTAGTTCAATATCAACAGAAGGGCTCAAGCTTGACTCAGGCTTGCATCCGTCTGAGGTCATTAAAATTAGTACTTAGCTTGTTGGGGGCAATTAGCTTACCATTGTAAACTGCTTAGACACTGTTAGTTCTGTATGAAGCAGTATATAAATGAAGTTGTTTGTTTTTGTCAGCCTTCTGGTGTGGAGTGTATTTCCATTCTTCTCTTCAGATAGGATGAGACTTAAAGTCCTGGAAATGACCTGGTCCATCTGCCCAGAAACAGTGAGGAGGCTAGCTGGGACACTGTCACTGTGAACTCCTGGTCGCCTCTCCCATCGAGCCCAGTGGCACCTGGACCCCTTTAAGACCTGGACCCCTTTAAGATTTGGGAACAAGGCAGGTAGACTGGAATAACCTGGGACACTGACAGGCCCTAATGATACTCCAGTCAACCAGCTGGCAGTGGCAAGTGAATCAGAGAATAGAAAATTCTATTTTCTGTGTAAAAAAAAAAGTATGTGAATTTTGCACAGAATGAGGCCTGAATTGCACATAATCTTGGAAAACTGCACAGTATTTGAAGACTTTTTTTTTACAGCAGGAAGAAAATGGTTAAAATTACTAGTAATTTCCTTGGAGAACAAAATCAGAGAGCAACTATAAGACTACAAGGTGTTGGTTATGACCTTTAAAGCCCATGGCTTGGGTTCAACCTATTTGCGGGATCACCTCCTTCCATATAATCCACCCTGCACACTGAGGTCCTTTGGGAAAAACCTTCTTCAACCAATAAAGACCAGGTTGGTGACGGTTATCCAGAGGACCTTCCCATCGGCCGCTCCCAAATTATGGAATGGCCTGTTGGAGGAGATCTGGAACATCAAGAATCTTGACAGCTTCAAAAGGGCTGTCAAGATGGATCTCTTTCGACAGGCCTTCCCTGAATGATCCATCTGGTCTTCCATGAATACACAACATCATAAAGAACACCCAAAATGCTCACCCTTTTGTCTTTGCTTTTGTCTCTGACTAACCGTTTATTAATCTATTTTAATGTCTAATTATGTTAATTTTACTTGTTGACTGTTTAATATTATTTTAGTGGAGGAATGTTGGGGGGTGGAGAAGGTAACTAATGGGATATATTTTAATTGTATGTTGTATTTTATCAAATGTTGTGAGCCTCCTTGATCCTACGGGAAAGGCGGCATATAAATAAAAC
>NC_056523.1:245200568-245207408 GCF_019175285.1 Sceloporus undulatus
ATTATTATTATTATTATTATTATTATTATTATTATTATTATTATTATTATTATTATTATTATTTAGTGTATATTCCACTCCACAAAAAAATGAAACACCCAAGCATGTAATAAATATTGGACCATTTCATTAATTTCCCAGGTAAGCAAAGTGAAACAGCATTTTCTGATCAGAAAATAGTATTTCTGAACAGGGATGTTATTTTCTGAACAGAAAATGCTTTTACCTGTGTAGAAGATACTGTAGTTACTCTGCACAAAATTTGCACTTGGGTTTGTGTGTGCATGTGTTTGTATGTAGCAAATTGTATTTTCTTCACAGGAAGCAGTTTTTCCTGTGCAGAAAATGCTGTTTACTGCAATGGCACTTCTAACTGACATTATGAGAGGGACTGCAGAGAAAAACAAAGATATTTGGGCTTGTTGTAGAAGAGATACTGCCTGCAGAAGGAGTCTGGAAGGAGAATGGGCCCTTGATCTGCCCCTGGCTTATAACCAATATATTGTTTCTGTACTGTATTCAAACAAACTAGCAAAATATAGTGAAGCTTTTTACCTATACAGATTATTAGTAGTAATACTTTTAGGCTCAAGATGTGACATATCATGAGTGAAATGAATTTATGCCATTCATTTATGAGAAGTTACAGACACTGGAGTAGAAAATGATCTACTCTTTATATGTAACTACATACAGTGGCAAGAAAATGTTTGTAAACCCTAATGATAATTACAGGAATTTCATAGTTTTACCATGACTACCTTCATGAATCAAAATTAGTCCTTTTCTAAAAACCCACTGGGATTTATATTAATCAATTTTGTAGCTTGGGAACAAAAAGACATGTAAATGGGGGGGGGGGGGACCCAATGAAAAAGCAAGGCAGAATAAATGCAAAAAGTGAACCCTGGCTGCATTAGCTGAATTAAAGGGAATAATTAGAAATAGATGCTTAAATAATTAGGTAGCTCTTCAGAAGTGGGATGAGAAACTTCCTGTCTGGTTTTCACAATATATTTGTGTAAAAATGCATCAAAAGGCATCTTTGGGAATCTCAGAAAAGCAGTTATTCTTGTTCATCAGTTTAGAAAAGATTACAAAATAATTTATAAGGATCTGGGTTTCATTCAATCAGTCAGAAAGATAATCTACAAATGGGGAAGGTTCAGGACCTCATTCACTCTAGCCAGAGCAGTTGTCTCATGAAAATCTAATCAAGTACACACTGCTATATCATTCAGGAAGTCTCAAAGAATCCCATAACATCCAAGGGATTCCAGGTGTCATTGGTCACTTGTTGCAGTGTGCCTTCAAGTTGTTTCTGACTTATGGTGATCCTAAGGTGAAACTATCATGGGGTTTTCTTGGCAACATTGGCTCCGAGGAGGTTTGCCATAGCCGCCTTCTGAGGTTGAGAGTGTGTGACTTGTCCAGAGTTACTTAGTGGGTGTCTGTGTCCAAGGGGAGGTTCAAAGTCCTAGTCCAAAACCTAAACTACTATATCATACTGGCTCTCATGTCCATGATTCAACAATTGCCAAAAGACTGAACAAGGATGCTGTTTACTAAAGATCACACAGGTAATTCCCAAGAATTATGAAGCAATGTTTTCTCAAAAGACAAGTGAGAGCAAGAACTTTGGGACCTCCATGAGAAAAGTTAGGTTTGACCAACTAACAAGCAAACCCAAAACTTAAACAAAAAACAAATGCAGTGTGCCTGCCCCAACCACAGGTTTACCATCCATGGTTTGAGCTTCTGCAGATGGCATGCCCTGACTTTTTCAATGGGTGTGTGCTCATGCAGCATTGTAAGTGGGAACACATGCCCATTGAAAAGAACAGGGCTTAAAGTCCCATACTTTTTGCTATCCACAGTGTGTGTGTGTGTGTACCCAGATTGAGTACCCAGATGGTTGGGGACAAATAGCTTACAGTTATAAACTACTTAGACACTGTTAGTTCAGTATGAAGCCGTATATAAATGAAGCTGTTTTGTTTTTTGTCCGGAACGGAACCCTCATGCATAGCAAAGGGCAACCATACAGAGTTCAAAGAGAAAGACCCCATTCTTCAAATATGATGATGGGGATGTGATGGCTTGGGTCTGCTTTGCTACTTCAGAAGATTAGACCATCCGTCTGACAGCTGAAGCTAAGCCTCAAATGGGACAATCAACATGTCAGTGATCCTAAACATGCTAGTCAAAGAATTATGACAGAAGAAAAACTTCTGTGTTTTAGAATGGCCTGGTCAAAGTCTGGACTCAAACCCTATCCAAATATGGTGGCAGGGCCTGAAGCAAGTTGTTCACGCTCAAATGTCATTGAGGTGAAGTCATTCTGTAAGAAACTCCTCAAAAGTGATATAACAGACTTGCCAATGATTAAAGGAAATACAGTGGACCCTTGTTATATGCTGGGGTTTGGTTCCAAGATCCCTCATGGATAACAAAATCTGTGAATGCTCAAGTCCCATTAAATATAATGCAATAGCAAAATGGTGTCCCTTATAAAAAATGGCAAATCAAGGCTTGATATTTGAAATTTATACTTTTTTTGAACATTTCCAAACCATAGATGCTTCAATATATGTATAAAAAATCTGTGTATAAGAAGGGCTGACTGTACTTCAAGTCATTCCTGCTAGAATATAATTGGATACTGAATCCAAAAGCATTTTCCACATATGAATACTGACTGTTCATTCAGTTGTGGGTAGATAAATGTAGATTTTGTCATTTGTTTGATCAAGTTAGTTGTTCTTTATGTAGGATTTTGGAGTTAGAGTAACATCTAATAACATTTTAGATTGTAAAAATGTGATTGTCCTACAAGGTTCAGAAACTCTCTCTTGCCAGTGTAATAAAGAAAGGCTGTTCTTATGAAGTTTGTTATTAAGATAAATACAGGTATATCAAACACGTATAACTCTTGAAGTGTAATGTCATTATTTACTTCTTTCATCTAGTTGTTTTAAACTTGTCATTTGGATATGACTTCATCCATTCTAGAAACTGTTAACAAGAAGACTGGGGGAGTTTTCAAAGAAGTAGCCATGTTAGTGTATTGCAGGGGAAAAAAAGGGGGGGGGAGGAGGACAGGAAGAGGAGGAAAAAATGAAAAGAAAGAAGACTAGAAATAACTGTTCTGTCACGAAGTACATAAATGTCAAATGTTAGATGAAACATCATTCCAACCACTTCCTCCCTTTGAGAATCAATCTGCAAACAGGGAAATAGCTGGGGCAATATTGCAGAAGATAAAAACATTTTCACAATACATCTTGGAAGGGTATCTTTCTTGCTGCTCTTCATTTGATCTTTCAGAAATGACATGGCTAGATCAAAGAGGTGTTGTGAATATCCAAAAATCCAGTCCCCTGAAGCAGCAAAGAAAATGAAGTCCAGTTATTACTCTGGTTAGCGTAAGACATTGAACTAGCTCTGGTTCCTCTGAAGTGGTGACGGCCCAGATGTATGGAAAGACTGCATCATATGTGTACTAAAGAATTAATCAGGTAGAGCAGAAGCATAATGTAGGAGGATTGCATATATCTTCTAGGATTGATTAAAGCCTACTGCTGGGGGTGGGAACAGGGCTAAAAAGGCAATAACCACTTCTTGACATGCCTTTGGAGTGTCATCATTTTCACTGGTTCCAACCTCCAAGGTCAGGATCAAGTAATGCAATTGACCGTGAAGTCGAAGGCTTTCATGGCCGGCATCCATAGTTTTTTGTGGGTTTTTCGGGCTATGTGGCCATGTTCTAGAAGAGTTTCTTCCTGATGTTTCACCAGCATCTTCAATCGACTGTTGGCCATTTTTTTTTCTCAGCCCACATGCTGAAGCCACCTTTGGGAATGAAAGAGGTACTGGGACCTACACAATGACTCCCAAATCATACAGGCCCTTCCTGATACCTGGAAACATGGCAAAGTACACGAGTCACTGACCCAGAGTTTGGAAAAAAATTATTTTGGACTACAGCTCCAAAGGATCTCCCAACCAGCATAGCTACAGGCCCATAGCTAGGCTGGGACAACCAGAGCACCGCCCCAGGGCCCCCAAAGAGAATACAAGAAAATTAAAAATCAACTGATATTTTTGTGATGTATAATAAATCTCTTAACTTTTTTATTTTCTGCCCCAGAGCCCCTAAAGGCCTAGCTACAGGCCTGTATAGCTGCAGCCATCATCATCCTGCATGGGAATTTCTTCTAGTTGTAATATAAAAAGGACTTTCTCCAAGCATTGTCCTGATCCCTCACATCCCTGGGTGTGGCTTTGGAAAAATGGTATATCACACACTCCACTCCTGTACAGTGGAATCCATTGAAGATCTCCTGTGCCTGGGAGATTCTGACAAAGTGAATGAGATAGAAACAGTTAAAACACCTTGAGTGTTTCATGTAGATCTGAGGGAGGCATAATTCCTATCACACTACATTCAGTTTTGTAGGCAGACTGAATTCTTTTACAATCCTGTCAAGCAACCATGTTCATAGCAATAGATAGGCACTACAGTGTGATAAGGAGAGCTTTGAAAATGGTGCGTACCACACAAAAAAATTCCTATTTTTGCACTGAGGTGGACCAGAAATGGAAACTTCCCTCCCAAATGTGTCCCCTGCAAGCCCCATCCTTGGGAACTGTCTCTTGGGGCTGATTGGTTCCAGATACTCCTAGGGTGCAGGATGGATGCACAGTATCCTGTGACCACTGTCTAAGCTACAGGAAGAAATAGGGTAGGAGTGTTCTTCTTCCTGAATGCTCCCAGTGGAAAACAAATTGATCCCAGTGAACAGAACCTGGGCATGTAATGGGCATCTATGATCATAAGAAGTTAGCAATAGTGGAGAAATTTATCTATATGGATCATCTGAGGATTTTTAGATCATGTTAAAATAAGGTCACACACTGCAATTAATCACCGGAGCCCATCTATGCAAATAATGTGATGTTTTCATTTCACAAATTCTTGTCTAACTTGGGAGCAAAGGCAACAAGATGGAGACTTTTACCATGGATTAGCAAATTGTGGTTTGATCTGAGTCATTTGGGATCATATGATATATCCTCAATCCCTAATAAAGGCTTTCACATGATTTGTTTTTTATGTGAGACATATCTTTTATGTTAGTGTTTAGCAGCTGTAAAAGCCACAATTCATGGGGAAAAACCCAACACACCCCATATCCCCTAAACTGTACAGAATTGAAAATGTCTCATGGTTGTAAACTTATGCTGGCATTTTTATTTGATTTGGGGTGTGTGTGAAAATGAGCAGAGTTTTGTCCTCTGGCATTTCTTCTTCAAAAGAAAGAAAAAGAGAGGGAGAAAACAAAAGAGAAGGAAAAAAAGAAAGGAAAGGAAAAGCAAGGGCAGGTTTATTTTGCTGTACCAGGTGATATTACGAGTGCATGTACACTGTAGAAATAATATAGTCTAGATACTAGAGGGCTGTGATTATTTTGGTTAAAGATATGCTATTTGTCATCAACTATTTGAAATAGACAATGTGTGAAATCAAAAGTTGTGGACTGTATACTATCTTAGCATCCATGCAAAGACATTTTTATGTGTAGTTTCTACAATACGCATTTTCACAGAGAGAGATTTCCCAGTATTTTCCAGTCACAAATAAAGACACACTCTTATTCTCCAGTTTTATCATAGTGATGGTCTTGAATAGATTTATCTTATGATAGATCAAGGCCCAAAATAAACGGGCAAGAAAGTGAGGTTCCAGACAACGCACACCCCAGAGTGGCCAGAAGCTGTGTGTAGAGTATGCCCAGCCAAGAAAAGCCAGCCAGAAAAGGACCAGTGACAATCCGATCCTTGCCGGCAGTCCTTTCACATGCTGACTAGAGGCCGACTAGGCTTAGAGCCAACAGAAACTTCTCCAAGCTGCCAGTCTGTTTTACCCCCTAGTCTTACTTATAGGCTGGCTAGGTGGACATTCAACCACATTTACTATTTGGATACACAGATAATGAACAAACAAGGGCATAGGGTGCACCTACATTGCATAAATAATGTAGTTTGACATCACTTTAAGTGCTCTCGCTCCATCCTATGGGATCCTGGGAGTGGTAGCTTTACAAGATCTTTAGCCTTCTTTGCCAAAGAGTGCTGGTCCCTCACAAAACTGCAGATCCCAAGATTCTTCTGTAAAATGGAGCCATGATAGTTAAAGTGATGTCAAACTACATTATTTCTACAGTGTAGATGTATTTGCAGCTGTTGCATATCTATGTATGTTAAAGTACTTTCATGAATGGGAATTTGTCTCAAAACAATATTGTTGGCATTTCTGAACAAAGAATGGTGCAGAAACCTACCTCTCATTAAATTTATTGGCAGATTAATTCTTTGAGGCCATAGTTTTTGAAATCTTCCAGCTACTATGGCCATAGGCCATGCTGACTTGTGGGTTCTGGGAACTGCAGTCCAAAAATGTAGCTTTCCAAGTTCTGTTGACTGTAATGCTAGGTATCATAACAATGCAATTGCAAATACCTGTACTTGTTTTCTGTTCTACATACACTTTATCCAACTAGCCCCTGCACTGCTTGTTTTTACTAGCAGCACATCTTCAAGGAATGGGCTCCTTTCTATCCCTTCTTACCTAGATCATTTTCCTGTTTGGTTATTGTTTCATGCAACATAATTTTAACACTGTCATATCACATTAACTGCCATGGCACCACCCTAGAATTTTTAGAATATTTAGAATTTTTTTCCAGAAAGCTGTAATGCCGCATCAGACTACAGACCCCAGGATCCCATAGTATGTTGCTATAGCAAGTGGAATCATAGTGCTGTAACTGTGTAGTT
>NC_056523.1:245207508-245222051 GCF_019175285.1 Sceloporus undulatus
TGTCCTTAGGTAAACTCATTAGATCTTTTGGTTTTTCCTACCATCTGTATGCCAATGACACCCAGTTGTATCTTTCCACCCCTGACCTTTCTCCAAGGCTTGAACAGTAAGTTTAGTCTTGTCTCACAGCTGTCTCACAGTGGATGCGCCATTGGCGTTTGAAGCTCAAAATGTCCAAGACGGAGCTTCTTGTCTTTCCTCCTAAGTCCACCCTTCCACACTCCTTTTCTGTCTCTGTGGACAACATTTCCATTCAACCAGTCCAGCAAGCCCACAGTCTTGGTTTTATCTTTAATTCTTCTCTGTCGTGTATCCCTCAGATCCAGACCACAGCCAAGGCTTGTAGATTCTTTTTGTACAATATTGCTAAAATCCGACCATATCTCTCTGCCTCTAATGCCAAGATCCTGGTCCCTGCCCTAGTGGTCTCATGACTTGTTTACTGTAACGTCCTCCTGGCTGGGCTTCCTCTTTCTCACCTCCGTCCTTTAATTTCTGTCCAGCATTCAGCTGCACTCATTATCACATCTGCCCACCACTCTGACCATATCTCTCCTGTGTTGGCATCCCTTCACTTGGCTCCCCCTCCCTTTCCACATTCAATATAAGCTCCTGCTGTCAAGGTCAGAGGGGTAAGCTCACCGGAAAAGATTCGTCTTAAGTGCCCTCTTGAAGGCTTCCAAGGAGGCAATAAGATGGATCTCTTCTGGGAGACTATTCCATAATTTCAGAGCAGCCGCAGTGAAAGCTCTATTGTAAGTCATTACAAATTTGGTTGATTGATGTTCTAATAGATTCTTCCTAGTTGTTCTGAGAGCATGGGGCAGATTATATAGGGAGAGGCGTTCCCACAAGTAACTCAGACCCAAGCCATGTAGGGCTTTAAAGGTAATGACCAACACCTTGTATTGTGCCCGGAAGCTAATTATTGCTTCACCAATTGCAATTTTCAGCATTCTACAAGATGGAACCATTGTATCAAGATGCTATAATTGTCAGTAACTCAAATGAGCCCTGTAGCCATATCTGGCTTATGAGCAGAGTAAGCTGGCAATACAGAAGCATGGTTCCAATTCCCAGTAGAGATAACAGCAGCTGGATGTCTTCCAGGAACTGAAGAAATGCAGGAACCTCCGGGGACACACAGCAACTGATGCAAGGCTTCTGCTGATAAATGACCAGACAAGCCAAGTCTCCAGAAGTGCTTTTATTTACAGTGCTATAATACAGATCTCTCAAACGCACACCAACTCCTACTAACAACCCACAAGCAATTACTGGAAAGCCCTGAGTTTATATACCCTCCAGACCATGTGGTCTCCTAAACTCAGTGAGTTCCTGTGTAACCCTGAAAAGTGTCCCCTTTGCAATCCAGACACATGTTTCATCATCCAGGGCTTAGTGCACGTAGACACCAAAGTGCCCTTGAGCCTATGAGCATCAGCTGTGCTAATCAGCCTTGTCCTTCCCAGTCTAGATGCTCATGGTCAGCCACACACACACATCTAAGCATTTCTCAGTGTGCTGTCTTTAACCCTTGACAATCCAACAATAATTGGGCTTATGAAAGAGATGCCCTACACAATTATTGTGTTCTGATTCCATGTTAACTACCATGGCAACATCCTATGGAATCCTGGGATTTGCCATTTAAGAAAGGATATTTAGAATTTTTTTCCAGAAAGCTGTAATGCCGCATCAGACTACAGACCCCAGGATCCCATTGTATGTTGCTATAGCAAGTGGAATCATAGTGCTGTAACTGTGTAGTTTTAAAGGGCCCTTGGAGATGATAGGGTTTGATCCAAGGAGTTTCTGCATACAAAATATGTGCTCTGCTGCTGATATTTCTCCCTATGAGAAATATAATTTGATTAATATATGATTAGAATCAAATTTAATTCAAAGTTTGCTACTTGGTTAAAGATTTAACTCAGCAGCAGCTATAATTCCTAAATGTGTGTGGTGAGCTGTATAGGTTATCTCTGGGGACATACTGTAGTATAAATTATCAGTGGCTGATGTGGGGAACCGTTCATAGTAGCCATCATTGTTAGCTGTGGAATGGGAGTGTACGATTTGAGAAAACAAATAAGAGAAAATGTCATTATGAATGTTTTTTAACCATATGCTTATGAAATTAGCAAAGGCATGGCATCTCAAATTTTATGTTTCTGGTGATATGACAACATTAATAAGGTTGATGTACATTTTGTTTTTCAACGTAATCATATTAGCACATAAGAAGCTCTGTAGCAAAACTGATCCTTTGGCAAAATATGACATGGTTCTTGCTGTTTATTTATGCATGCTGCGCTTTTGGGAAGGCCTCTAAGGTGAATGGATGTGAAGTGGCGACATCTTGATTACTACTAGGCAAGCATTGCACCAAGGTATTGGCAACCCAGCTACCTTTCAGTGCAGCTACATTGTATCACTATGGAAAGTTACTTTTAAATAGTAACCAGTTACAACTGTCAGTCCAATGCTGCAAAAAAGAAAAAGAAAAAAAAGGTCTAACAGGGGATGGAGACATATTGGATTCTAAAGGAAGCATCTTTTTAGTGTTGCAAATGGATTTTATATTTCCTGGACTTTAAGAATCTCCTAGTAACCACATGGTCAGAAGGAGGGGGTTCCAGCCAACAAGAAATACCCCTCCATACCATCTGAGAACAAAGACTGCAAAATGCATGCCTATGACTAACGTCTTGAATTGTTTTCTCCTCTATGGTTTTTAACACTTTGCCTGATGAAGAAGCCATTGGAGCTTTGAAAGCTTACAACTTGTATATTGTGCATTTTAGTTGGTCCAATAAAGGTATCATTGTTTGGATGTTATTGGTGCAGCAAAAAATAGTTGCTGTTACAATTATCTTTCTTTATAAAATAATGGTTTACATTCCCATTTCTCAAAAATAACACAAATACTTACCTTTTCATTAATGTTTAAAAAGTGGAATGTTAAAAGCTGCTCCATTCAATCTCACTGTCAACACAACATCATATAAAATGCACCATGCACCGGCACTGAGACCATGTAATATTCTTTCTCCACCATTTAGTGAGGCCAGAGCCTTATAATTATAAATTAACTAAACCTTACAGTTACTGTATATTTTATGGTTTGCACTTATGTTTGCATCTAGTTTTATGATTAGGGTGGGTGGGTTGGTTTTGGGGATTAATTCTCTTAATTATAATTTTAACTGTATGCTGTATTATTTTATACTGTTGTTGTAATCCACTTTGATTCCTTTGTGAAAAAGCAGAATATAAATTATTATTATTATTATTATTATTATTATTATTTTAATGGAAATGAAGTAAAACCAAGTTAAAATCCTAATGTAATATAGACTTTAAAGACATAACTGTGTTTGCCTGGAAAATCATTTTTTGAGACTAACTGAAAGACAGAAGCTGGTAGCATGAGCTTTCCTAGACTTGAGCCTACTTCCTCAGATGCATGTTTTGCAAAACATGCATCGGTTACCAACTTCTATCTTTCAGTTAGTCTCAAAGGTGCTGCAAGATCCCTTTGCATCCTAATACAATGTAGTTGTACTAATATAATATAGCTACATCTATATTGGGGGAAATGGTTCCTTGTAATGCATTACTTCCAAGTTCTGGCTATATTTGGCATAGTGCTGCTTCACAGTACTCATGCTGTTGACACTTAACCCTGTCTCAAGATGATGGTGCCAAATCTACTCAAGGGATTTCAATTAGATTTCAGAATCGGGGTTGATAGACTCAAGATTGTTCTTCCCCTCTCCCCTTTCCTTATTATGGCAAATAGGTCCAATTCTGATGCCATTTGTCTTTGTTTCAATAGGCTTCCAATACTCACATTATTGAACACTTAACACAGAAAGTCTCCTTGTCACTATGACAATATGTTGGCATGTTTTAGAATTGCTAATTGGGAGTTCCATTATTGTTGTTTTTGCTGTAGTGTTTCTTATTGTTCTTAGTTCCCTTAGTTCAAGGAAGAACTGTGGTGGGCAACTGGTCAGAGGGACACTTTTCTGTCCATGGCAATAGATCATTGCAGATATTCCTCCATCCCCAGGTCTTGCTTGGTGCTTCACAGAAAACCAATACTGGTTATCACTAGGGGTTTGTTGACCAACCCAAGTGATATCCCAGATGGGGTGAACACCAAGTGGGGTGGTTGTTCCCATCCATCCCAAGAACGCCATCAGCCACCTCCTTCTGCCAGCCAGGGCACCCCGTTGTTCATTGATTTCACCACTGGTGCAGGTGGGGTGGTGCTAATGCCCATCAGTTTCTTCCAGGTCTTGCAGGTTTCCTGAGGAGTCACCTTCCTCTCCTGCTTACTCAGCAGCTCTGCCAGGCCTAGGAAGGTTGTGGACCAGCAAGAGCAGCCCACCCTCACCTGTGGCCACTGGTAGAAAGGGACTGCCTTCCAGGCTGGATGGCTGTTGCGGGGGAGATAGTGAGTCACCCTGCTTCCACTCACCCAGCAGCTGTGCCAGACCCAAGAAAGGTTGCAAGTTAGCAGCAGCAGCTTTCTCCCACCAGCCCCTGCTGGTGGGAAGGGACTGCCCACCAGACCTCATGGGTCTGATGGGTGGGAAAGCAAGATGCCTCCCTTTGCTGCTCATCCAGCAGTTCGACCTAGACCTGGAAAGGTTATTTGGTGGAAGCAGCAGCCCACCTCCAGCATGGCAGAAGTATCCGGGGTCTCAGAGGGGGGCAGCTGGTATGTATGCCAGGCAGCCTGCAGTTGACAGCATGATCTACTTTATTGGGGTGACTAATGATGCTATTGGACAAAGCTTTACAGTACCTCATCTTCTTGAGGATTAAAATTTCAGGAGCCTTACCCTGACACCCCTTCTTGTCAGTGTTATCGAACTCCAGGTACTTTATCTAAAATGAATAAAAACACTCAGGATCTAGAAATGTGAGGTAGGAAAAAGAAAATATATTTCTTATGCAGTAACTATGATGTGGTACAGACCATCCCAAGGCAAAGGGGCAGCCTGCAGCCGTCCCTGTTCTTGCCGGATTGGGGCCAGGGCAGCCTCACTGGCAGCCCTGCAGCTTCAATCGGGAGTTTTTCTGGACCACAGAGAAGCAGAAAAATGCCGCTTTTCCGTGGTCCAGAAAACAGATTCCATGGGACTTCATGCCCCTGGACACCCCAACAGTCACAGCCATGGGAGAAAGGGACTGCCCAGACCCTTTCTCCTTGGCATCATTCCCACATTCCTTCTTTGTGGCAGTGCAACCAGGAAGTGGCACCGCTATGATGCCACTTCCTATGTGCGATATATAGTCGTTGCGCGGCACTGCTGGCATCATGGCAGCCCCTGTGTGCATTGGAGGCCGCTATGAGGATGGTGCGGTCCCATGCTAGGGTTAGGGACTATACGGTTGGTGCACAGTCCCTACCCCTAGTATCACCACCAGGACGGCGCTTAGTGGCTGTCTGTACATCACCTATGTCTTGTGACTTTGGGCCCAGAGAGGCCAAAATAAAGCTGCTTTGGTTCACTTTTGTGGTATGCTGTTTAAATGACACGTGCATCTTAAGAGGCCAGAAGCTGCACCAAAGCCGTGCTCTAGTCCTTAGGACTGGAGCACAGCTTCAGCGCAGCTTCCGGCCTCTTAGGATGCATGCGGAATTTAAACAGCATACCTCCAAAGTGTCACAAAGCAGCTTTATTTTGGCCTGTCTCTTCGGGCCCAATGTTAGTGTGAAAAGTAAAGGGTGGAGATCAATATAGAAGAAAAGTTCTTTGGTTTTTAGCAAGAGGGATATTCTGGACCAAATGTATCAACCACTTTGGCTTTTTCTCCAGTGCTTTTGTCACTCAAGATTTTGGCAGAATTGCTGGCCAAAGTGACAGGAAATCCATTAACATCTTGAGATGAACCATGTGAGTCTGTTCCCTGTTCCTGCCATACAAATTAGTCTAACTCCACCAGATAGTGCTATCTCTCCCTGATAATGGAACGATAAAAAGATCCTCCATACACATATCTCCATCATTCCATCCGAGAAACAAACAAACAAACTGTCTTCAGGGCCAGATACTAATTGGGACAGAACCATGGTTGCAATAGAAACCATGAAAACTTGACAAGGTGGGCTCAGCATGGAAGTTGAAGTCTCCTGGTTGAATCTTGTTCTGTCTTGAAAACCACACTCAGAAAGGGAAACCACTGAACAACAGAATTCAAGTTTAGTTCCCATCACCACTTTGAGATGGTTATACCCAAAACTTTGCTGTTCTGCCTTCCTCTCTCTAGTCTTGTCTCGTGCTACACAGAAAAATGATGCTGGCAAACTTGGAGAGATGTACCTCTTCAGTCCCAACCTGTAAAATACTGTCATTCTTAATGCGTGGATCTGAGATCTGCATTCTTGAATATGCACGGAGAGGCGACCTGTGCTAATTGCAATGACATGCGCACCCATGCCATGTGCACAGGGGCATGCTCCATTCAAGCCTATGGGACTTGAATAAGTGCGAGCGTCTGTTTTCACAGGGAGGGGGTCCGGAATGGATCCCCTGTGAGAATGGAGGGCCAACTGTAGTTTCATTGAGAATCAAATCTTTTATGGATCTTGTGCTCCCCATTCCTTGACCTGACATTTAACAACAGCATCTTCAACCTAGAGGACCTGCCACCAAGGCCATTCAGGCTGCCTGAATTGAGAAACAGGTTTTGTTATATAAATCTGGTGCAAGTGAGGTACATCTCTTATACAGAAGATCTTAATTCTTATTTATATTTCTCTATACAAGTGAGCAGGCCAACACAGTGAACCTCAGATCTCGGACTAATAATAAATTGGTAGATACAAGTGCAAGAACTGTCTATTATGGAAGAACCATTCAATTTGCTAGATGTAGTAATTATATGTCAAGTGAGAATTACTTTGAAACAGCTGGCATTTCCTTAACAGTGCTAGATGTTACAAAACATTGTATAAGATACTTGGAATTTTGCCTTGAAACATTCAGAGAAATAGGTTTTCTTGCCATTTTAATAACACAACTCACCTTTATAAATATATAAGTGGGCTGTACACACAAGATACACTACAGAATATTTATCCAATGCCCTGTTGCAAAGATATTCTTAATGGTGAAACAATATGAGGAAGCAGATATCATGAGGTAAATCCAATTACTAGTCCCTACTAGAATAAATCTACAGAAGCCAATGGTTTTAAGTAAGTGGTGACTAACACATCCCATTCAATTCACTGGTCTGCTCTAGAGCCAGCATGGTGTAGTGGTTTGAGCACTGGACTATGCCTCTGGAGATCAAGGTTGAATTCCCACTTGGCCATGGAAACCTACTGGGTGATGTTGGGTAAGTCACATTCCCTCAGCCTCAGAGGAAGGAATAAGTAACTCTGCTCTTAAAATCTTGTTAAGAAAACTTCATAACAGGTTTGCCTTAGGGGGCCATTAGTCAGAAATGACTTGATAGCACACAACAGCAACAACAACAACTCTAATTTATAGTAACAATCAATTTAGCCCTAAGTATTGTGTATAGAAGACTGGATATTCAATTCCACCCATCAACAGTTAAGAAATTTAAGGAATTAATAATGAAAGAGAATTATAAACTAATCCCAACTGTAGTCCCAATTAGAGTAGACTCTTTGCATATGTAGCTATTGCTACATGTTGACTTAATTCAGTGGGTCTGCTCTATCAGGGAGTAATAATACTGAGCTGGATATAATGGTAATCTAATATGGTATAATGCAGTTTCTCATATCCTAAATTTAATCTTAGGAAAGAACACTGATCTTGTTCACATGGGCATTGTAGGAATGAGCCTCCATTTGGTGTTTTCCCCCTTCCTTGCTACTCTCTGGCATGATGATAAAAAGCTCAGAAACTTTCATTTCCATTTTCAGTAAACCACAATTTAATGTCATGTTTGATTGTAACTGTAGCTAACTGTAGTTTCTAAAGTGACTTGTTTCAGTAAATCAAGGAAGGGCAAATTGCAGTCTGCAGGCCACATAGGAGATCTGGGGACTTTTCTTTTATCACCTCCAACCCTCTAAAGCCTACCCAAGCACTTGAACCCTAGAAAAAAGGTGTGGGAATGAAAAAGACACTCCTGGATTTGGGGGATGGAGGAAATGTTGAAAAGACTAACCACAGGAAAAAATAGCCTGAAAGTGGGTGGAAATGAAACCAGGACATTATTTCCAGATTTGTTTTTGACTACATCTTGGTGATTTTTAGAAGGAGATACAGTTTGGTGACCCTAGGCAAGTCACACTCTCTTAGCCTCAGAGAATGGCAATGGCAAACCCTCTCTGAACAAATCTTGCTAAGAAAACCCTGTGATAGGTTCACATTAGGATTACCATAAGTCGGAAATTATTTGAAAACACACAACAACCAGCAACCAACAGTTTGTTAGAGGAGCCACAGGGATGAACATTGGGTCCCATGCCACCTGTAGTTGCCCATTCCTACAGTAAAATATAGGTAAGGTCATTTTTTCATAAGCTCCAGATGACATTAGTTTTTACTTGTAATGTGTCACTTATGATTGATCTTTGTACCTGACCTTAGAGTGTTTTTTGACTTTGCCTCTTAGGCTGCATCTGCACTACAGAAATAATGCCATTTGATACCACTTTAACTGCCATGGCTCAATGTTATGGAATCCTGGGATTTGTAGTTTGTTATGGTATCAGAGCACTCTGACAGAGAAGGCTAAATATCTCACAAAACTATAAATCCCAGAATTCCATAGCACTGAGCTATGGCACTCAAGATAGTGTCAAAAAGTGCATATGCAGCCCTAGAAAACCTATACCTTCTTGCTGTTTTAGATTAGACTGATTAGCCCCTGGCTTGTGCTATGCTGTTGGCATTGGGTTCTTCTCACATGGTTTATCTGTTTCTCATAGGAATCTCTTTGTATTGATACTGGCCTTGTTCTTGGACTCTGTCTAGACTCCCCTTTTGTTCTGTGTACTGCCTGTGGGTTTTCAGTATTTTGCATGTGGGAAGAAGCAGATACAAGTCACTAACGTACTACCACAGCTGACATGCTGCAGGCCATCTTGAGGCCAAACATCTGGCTCTACCTGTTTTTCTCTGATTCAAATATCTAGGATCACCTGTAGGGGAAAATACAAATCTGCCTCATTTTCCTAGTGCAATATGCACTGTATAGGCAGATATGGGCTGAGGTATTCCCTGATGACTGGAGCTAGGTTGGCTTAGCCTGATTGCTTAGAACCTTATCACACACATATTTTTTAACGTTTTGGGAACTGTAGGAGGATGCTAGTGTGCGCGCGCATCCTGCAAAAAATGGAGTTTATCACACACGAATACGTCCTCCAACAGGCCCTGTTCCATCCCCCGGCATGCAGCCGTCCCCGTCCAGTGCTGACAGGCACCATTTTTGCCTGATGGCCGAAGGTTAAAATGGTGCACACATGGGAGCGCACAGCCATTCAAGCCAATGGGGCTTGAATATCTGTGAATATCTATTTTCGTGTGTGTGTGTGTGTGTGTGTCCGGAACAGATCCTCTTTAAAAATGGAGGGATGACTGTATATATTTATTCCAAAAAGCAAACCTTGATTTTTGCCATTTTACATAATGGACACTATTTTACTATGCCACTGTATTTAATGGGACGCTAGCATCCATGGATTTTGGTAGCAATGGGAGGTCCTAGATCCAAACCCCAGCAGATACCAAGGGCCCACAGTATTCCAAAATCCCCAGAAAAGCAGAAATCCAGAACACTTCTGGGCCTAAACATTTTGGACAAGGGAGAATCAACATGTATTATGTTTACCTTCTTTATACATATAATGAAACATTACAGTGAGAATACTTTTGTTGCACAATTTTTGTGAAAGTTGCTTGTCAACTTATGGTGACCCCATGAATATCGTAGGGTTTTCTTAGACAAGGAATGCTCAGAGGTGGTTTTGCCAGTTCTTTCATCTGAAATATAGCCTACACCACCCGATATTCATTGGCGATCTCCCATTCAAGTAATAACCAAACCTGCCCTGCTTAGCTTCCAATGTCAGATGGGATCTGGTGCCTTTAGGGTATTTAGACCACCTGCTAGCATAAAAATAGTTAATTACCAAAGCAGTTGCATTTTCTCAGAGATTGGATCAGTACGGCAACCTTATTACAACCAATCATTTTGCAAGCAAATGAACAGCTCTCTCACAAGTTTTACTTGGGAGAAGGGGAGCTCATTGACCATTGCAAAACAGGTGAGCTAAGGTTGTGGCACATATGCCATCAGGGGTGCAACTGTGAAATCTTTTATAACTATGATGGCATACATTTTTATCAAGCTAAAACTACATATTACTGTGATCTATAGCCTAGAATCATAGAGTTGGAAGAGACCACAAGGGCCATCTAGTCCAACCCCCTGCCATGCAGGTAATCTCAATCAAAGCATCCCCGACAGATGGTCATCCAGCCTCTGATTGAAGACCTCCAAGGAGGGAGACTTCACCACTCTCCGAGGGAGCATGTTCCACTATCGAACAGCCCTTACTGTCAGGAAGTTCCTCCTAATGTTGAGATGGAAATGTGAGAAATCTTCAGTAATCTTCTAAGGAAACTGAACCCTACATGACCATTTAACCCTGTAATTTCTCCTCATTTGTGTAACACTGGAAGCCAAAGGGGAAGGAATGAGATGGCAGTCAAAGACCATAAAAACATTTATTAAGGGTGCAGACCATCTGTTGTGGAGAACCATTACCTGAAATGACATCAAAGTATACAGGATCACTTTGGGCCAGTAAGCAATGTCTTTATTCTGCAGACTGATCTCCTGAACGATATATAATATTTTATTAACTTGTATGCTTTTTTGTCCATAATTCACAGGCAGAAACCCTTCTGCCCAAATTCATGTGAAGAAGACACTTGAAAGGCACACAATTCAAATGAAATGGATCCTTGGGAGAGGCAGGAAATATAAATAAACATTGTTGTTGTTGTTATTATTATTACACAAGAGCTAATTCTTACATACTATTCCCCTCACTATGCAACTTTTCATGTTCAAACCATATATTTTTTTTGAGGGGGGGGGGGGGGAGATGTAATGTCAAAATTAGCTTGTGGTTTAAAGTATTTAGGAAATAATATACAGTAAATGCCGAATTAAATATAACCACAATCCAGAATTTAAATCCTTATTTTACCAACTTTCCCACAACATTTATTTGGAGGATTTTCATTTAATGGAGTTTGATACACAACTTTCCTCTTGGTATAAAACTGTATACTACAGATTTCTTTGTGGAATACTTAGACTGGAAAAGCCTTACAGCATTTTCCCATAATAATACAGTAGTGCCTACTTAATTGGTCCCCTGATAAATATCAAGCTGACTTAATGGGGACTATTGGCAGGAAAAAGATTCAGTGCAATGTATTGCAGTGTCTCTAAACAATGGTTAAATGGCTCAACTAATCTGTTTAAATGGCTCACCTGTTGGTATCTAAAAGCCCTTTATAGTAGTTTGCAAGTGTGAAATGTTATTTTCTGAAATAAGCTTCCCTCTGTGTAGTCTTTAACACATTCTCCTCTGCTTACCTGGTCTGTTATAATGGGCAAATCAGATATTGCTTTAATATAGATTTTCTTTATATTGTTATTTTTAAAATCATGTCTCGGTGCATTTGCTACCAGCCTTGGATAATCAGCACAGCCATTAATGGATACATTTCAGTTTATGGGCAGCCTGTATGCCAATTAACAAGATTAAGTAATGACCTTCAGTGAGCACCAGCAAGTAGGCCAAGTGGACACACAGCAATACAGAGATGTTACCTTTTGGCTCTTAATTTTTCCAGTTTGGACAGTCATCGTGCCTGGTCCCCATCCCATAGTATGTAAATCTGTTCACCCATCACAGTCTTACACAGTCTTACAAGTCACACAATCCATAATTCTTGGTGAGTGACAGGTAAGAATGGTCTATGAGGTACATCTGGAAGCTTATCGCAGCTATTTCCCCCCGTTATGGGAACGGGAAGGGGACACTTGGGGCCGCGCGTCACTGAGAAAAAATGGATTTTACCACACACCAGAGTGTCCTCAAAATGGCCCCATTCAGTTCCCTGGCCCCAAGCCAACCCCATTCAGTGCTGAGAGGCATTAAATATTTGGGTCTTCCGGCTGAGCAAAATGGCACCCCTCAGCACTGAATGGGGCCGGCTTGGGCCTGGGGAACGTAATGGGGCCATTTTGAGGACACTTTGGTGTGTGGTAAAATCCGTTTTTTCTCAGTGGTGTATGGCCCTGGGTGTCCCTGTTCTCATAACGGGGGGAAAATGGGTGCAATAAGCTTCTTGGTTCCCTTTTCAAAACAATAATCCTAAATTCCAACTCATTTCTGGACCTGTTCAAAGTGTTTTGATGATCTTTAAAGTCTTGGTTGGTTTGGGATCAGAATATTTGAAGGAGTGCCTTACACTCTACGAGTTTGCATCCTGGAGAGGATAATAAACGGAGGCTTCTCTGTATATATTATTTATATCTCATATATTTGGTTGAGAGCAAGGAGAGGGACTTTAGTGTATTGGTCCCAGGCACATGGGAGAGAGGAACTTGCTAATTCAGTACATCATGCAGTGGCATCACTGGGAGGTGCAGTATGGCTGGCTAACAGAATCAAGTCTCTTAGATTCCAAACAGCCGGTGCTCTTCAGAGCTTGAATTGATACACACCGATTGACATCCACAGAGGGGAGTGTACAAGTGGTACAACCAGAGGGACTGGCACATCTACTGGTTAAGCAAGAAAGAGTGCTTTTCTGCTCATGCAGCAGCCACACTGGAACCTAAGTGGGCTCTCCAAAGGTCAGCTTCTGGAAGAGTGCCTTTAAGGTCTGACATGGCTGCAGCCTGAAGTCAGTGTGCCCTTTCATCAGCAGGTGGGTAGGCAGCCGAGAGGAAGGAGGGCAAGGCAGTCCCCATCCCACACTGAGAGACACCAACTTTAGTGATGAACACACAGGGGATGTTTCTAAGGAGGAGGTCAGCTTCCAAACACCAGAGGTAGACATTTAGAGGAATGTGACAAATAGAAGTCACCTTCCTGCACTACCTAGTGATGTCTCTGCTTTTCATTGCTCCCATTTCTTCCGTTCTAGTGATTAGTGAGTATAGGTAAGCAGATGCTTCTGACTCTGTGTGTGTTTGTGTGTGTGTGTACCTGCAACTTACCTGTTGACCTATGGTGATTCCATGCACTTCATAAGTTTTTTTATGCAAGGAATATTTAGACATGATTTTGCCAGTCCCTTCATCAGAAATATAGTCTACTGCATCTATTAGTTATTGGTGGTTTCCCATCTAAGTGCTAACCAGATCGAACCCTGCTTAGCTTCCAAGATCAGATGGGATCTGGTGCCTTTCAGGTACTATGTTATTTAATTCTGAGTTTATATCTACCCACCTGACCAAGTCTTTTGTTCTTGGCTTTCACTGGTTGACTTTATTTTTAGTTGTGTGTTTTTTTTTTTAAAAAACACACACACAGCTAAGGTGATTTCTTTCCCCTTAGAAGAAAGAACCATTTTGTTCAAAGGGGGATATTTACAGCTACATGTGCACACCCCCCCTTTTATTCTCCCTCCATGTTGTTGCATAGTCTAGTTTGCTCATTCTTTGAAAACCACCACATTTATGAGAAGACATCCACATGACAGGATGTTTGAAATGCAGTACCTTCTGCCTCTTATGGTACAATTCTACCAGTGTTGCCAATTTCCAGGGAATTAATTTCATTTTGGGGATTTTGACTGGATAATAACAATAAATATTGGGGAATATTGGGGATTTTGGATTTTGGTAAAACATTCCGGGAAATATCTTTGAGGATTGTTCACAACACTGAATGCTACTGCAGATTGATGATCAATTCCAGAGACTGCAGCTTCGGTCAGATTAAACATGCTGAGACTATTAGGTGTGTCCTGTTTAGTATTTTCAAAATTGTGTATTATTTTAATATATTTGTTTTGTTTATGTTTATGTAGCAGTCACACATAATCTGGAGTCCTAAACTATAGCACACTTAGTTTGTGTGTATACTCAGCACTGAGTGCAGCCAAATTCAGAGGGAGCATGGATGTTTGATGAGAATGGCAAGTGACATCTTTGTTCCAGTTAATAAAATAGTGTGGATGTTTTGACATGGCTCTACTGCACTACGCTAAGCAATATTTGTAAGTTTTAGCCATTCATTTAATGCATATCCCAGGTGGTTAGGAAATTAATATTCATTAGCTTTACAAAAGCCCCGTTCCTAGCAGAGATGGAAATTGTTACAATTGGTATATTGTCATAGAAGGAAAAGCTGCCTTGTCTCCTTATAATAATAATAATAAAATAATAATAAAATTTATTTATATCCTGCCTCTCTACAAAATGCAATCGAGGCGGCTTACAAGATTAAAAATATACAGTCCGAACCCTCAACCCACCCACCCCTTAAAATACAATTAAAC
>NC_056523.1:245222061-245237056 GCF_019175285.1 Sceloporus undulatus
AATGTAGAATTTAAAACATAAAACATACTTAAAAATATGAATTGCCACATGCAGAGTCTCCAGTCATTTTGCTCTCATGTAATGTTCTCCTGTTAACATTGTGGTCATGTGAATCATACATAGCTGATCACTATGGACATTCAATAAGTAGGTCCATGATCCACATGCCTTTGTGCCTTGACCATGAACATTCTTCTTCATCATAGAATCATAGAATCGTAGAGTTGGAAGAGACCGCAAGGGCCATCCAGTCCAACCCCCTATCATCATCATCATCATCATCATCATCATCATCATCATCATCATCATCATCATCATCATCATCATCATCAATTATCTAGCTGTATCATACATTTTCATGGGAAGATGCATTTTTGAATCTTTGTAGCTCACCTCTGACAAAATTCTATTGTGTAGCTGTTATTTCTTTACAGTGTATTTTTGGACAAAGCATCTTGATAATGGAATGCTTTCCCCTGAGGTGTTTTCATGCATATAGAATATTTTGACCATAAAAAAAATCCTCTTTCAGTTCACTAAGCAAAATAGTTTCTGTCTGGGATGAGAGTGACCACAGATTGATGTATTAGTGAAGAAAAGGCACTATTTAAAGACATACTCCTAGAGATCTGTTTCTTGTTCCAGTGGACACATTTAGGCATGGGAGGATCATTTAGGTACTTGCACAGATCCTTGTAAGAAAATAGAAAAACCTTAACACAAGAAGGTAATACACAATACACTGCATAATAAAATCTTATTGGTAGCTGACAGAGAGAAAATGTATTTTTTCTGATATGTCCAAGGCAGTTTGGTTTTATAGCCCCTCATGTAATAAAAGTAGTTGTAAGGTAATGAAACTACATACAAAACAGGCATCTTGATTACACAAACTGCACTTTGAGAGATTTTTATCTGTTTGGTGTGATTCTAGAAGATCCATGTGAGAGAACAGTCTTCGCTGAGAGCACATCACTTATTCAAGCTGTTCCTATTTTTCCCCAATTGGGAAGGGAGGGGAGGAGGGTCATAATGCTCACTACCACGCATCCTACATATAATCAGTCCCCCCCCCCCCCCCCGCCTTGCTCTCTTCCTTCACATCAATAATCTCTGAACATCTGGCATGCCTGCTTTACTTACAACAGTGAACATGCCGAGGGACTTAGGTTATCATTTGTTGCAGCTTTGTTTTTTATTATATACTAAAAACTATATTAAAACACAATTACAGGGCCTAGATTAAACTGGTGAAAGCCAGAAATGCAGAATGAAGGATTATCTTTCATCCTTAACTCACTCAGCTATGGCTGAAATGTTACTTCCCCTTGGTGAACAAGAAGAGGTAAGCTGAGAGAGGCATCTCCTTCCAGCCACCATTCAGAGGGATGCATATTCATCTGCTCTATGGATGCAAAGTTAAGGAAGATGTAATATGATGGCAGAATGTATGGAGGATTCTTCACCCTTTGTCCTTCCTTTGTGAGCCTGGCTTTGAAATTTATGTAATGCAAAATATGCTAATTCTTTATCAAATTTAGCAAAAGGCCATAATCATAGACACTGGGGCTTTGTCATGCCAGCCAACATCCCCTAATATGATGTCTTTTACCCTCCCTCTGCAATTCTCTGCACCAGCCAAAATCCTACTTTAGTGCATTTCCCAGTCTTGGAGTGGGTTTTAAAGTGCAAAGGGGAAGGACTGCATGGGGAGAGGAATCTGCTGATGGTAGCTCATATCCCATCTGTTGGACAGCCCAGTTGCCCACCCCCCACCTAAACTAGCCAGAACAGTTTTTCTAAAAAAGAGAGAGAACCATAGTATTCTGGTACAGAACGATAATTACAGTACTATGGCTCTGTCTGCAAGGGCCAAAATGCCTGTTTCCCCTTGTTTTGGTGTTGCCTTTTTGGAGGACACACATCCTGAACCCCAGGATCGTTCTGTACCAGAATCAAGTTATACTCCCTTAACACACATTTTTTAAAAAGTTATCTGTTATTCCAGATCTTTCTTGAAGATCAGAGCCTTCCATTCCCACATTACATCTGTCACCATTGCAGGCACCCATTCTGAGGACAACCATATGATTGAGGGCCAGGTAACTGTGGGGGAGGTCAGGACAGCTGTGGGGCCAGGATACTATCTCCAGAATATCTTGGCCCATGCAGAGATGAGCTAATGTAATCATTCTTACATTAATTTGTATTCAGAGATCCCGTGTGCTGAATTCCATTCATGGGATGCTCCTGCTTATATAAATGGGAAGGGGATTTTATTTATTTATTTATTTATTTGCTGATAGTTTGTCTCTGTTTTCTCTCTTTTCTCTGCAGTATCCCCTGAAGAAGGTTTGGGGTGTTGGGACACTCCCCAGAACATCCTGGGAGGTGCTTGTGGAGCTGTGGTATCTGCAAAAGTGCCCCCCCCCACTTTGCCAACATATTGGGGACCCTGAATTTGAGAAGAACTAACTGGATTTCAGAAGAGTGTCTGGTCTTTTTTTTGACACACAATGATGGATAGACAGACGTGTGTGTCCTTTTTCTATTCAAGTGCCACACTTTGTTTCACTCAGTGATTTAAGGTATTAGTGGATTGCATCTTTTGCTTCCTCCTGTTTCAAAATGATGGAAATAAATTTGTAGTTAGTTTCATCAAAGATGTGTTCAGCACTGTTGTTTGTTGCTGTTGTGTGACCTCAAGTCATTTCTTTGACTAGGTATTTTCCTGGAAGAATTTGTTCAGATGGGTTTGCCTTTGCCTTCTTCTGAGGTTGAGAGACTTGCCCAGTGTCACCCACTGGTTTTCCATGGTCAAGCAGGGATTCAAACCCTGCTCTCCAGAGTTGCAGTCCAACACTCACACCATTACACCAGCTGGGTTTTGTTGAGTACAGATGCTTTCTGAAATACTGCTTCTAGAGGAGATACCTTTAAACTAGACTTCCATTCTAAACTGGTTATTCCAGATCTTGGAAAAGTTACCTTTTGAGGGCTACAGCTATCACAAATCCTCAGGCAACATGCTGGTTGCACGATTCTGCAGACTAAAATGCTTTCCCTCTACAACCAGTTCTTGAGAAGAAGTATGGCATACAGCCATTTCATTAACAAAGAAATATACCAAAATTATTTTATAAACTGGTTAAAAAATAGAATAAATTCATTTTACCTCTACCTAAAATTCCCTCCAAACCCCTTTAAATTCAAGAATGAAGACAAGAAGCCTTAATTATTATTTATCTCAATTTCTCCAGTAATAAATTAGCAGCAAAAGGAAAAAAAATCTATGTAATCTCTGCCACATAAATTTCAATTTCATCAAGAAAGGACCACTCAGGTTGGTCATTTTTATTACCCTCTGGCATGTGATTTGTGTAGTATAAGGCTACATTTAGCTAAGTGTCAGTAAACAAAAATTATTGTGAGGTCTGACAGCTTCTGATGGCAGCAGTTAGCAAATGTGAACTATGAGCCAATCTTTTAAATAATCTGCCAGCAAACTTATATTTATGGTAACCTTTTCACCAAGTAATTTAACATTCTGAGCGGTTTCTTTACAAATTGAAAACAGTCTCTATTATTCTGAGGAGGTGGGAATATTGATTTATTCCATGGCTTATTAGGAAGAACATTTGACTTCTGTGTTTATTGCATGCAATGTCAAAGAGGTTGTGCCCTGCTGTTTCAAGCAGATCACTTTATTGTTATGGTTCCAAAGACAGGCTTTCATCAATACACTTGAGTTTTTGTTTCTAAATGACTGATGAAATGAATGAATGCATGCATAAATGTTTCAAACTAAATTTCCTTCTCCACCAAAGGAATATTCTGTAAAATCTGTTGTCCCCCCCCCCCCAGACCGCCATAGCAGTGGGTTTATAAGAGGTGGGAGGCTGGAATGACAATGAGAGAAAAGATTCTGATTAGACCTTGAGCTATTATGATGGCTTCTGCTTTAAGAAGAGATATGCACTGAACACATTGAGACACCTGATTCTTTTCATTAAGTATAAAAGGTCACTTTTGGCAGACTTCCAGGCTGAAACAGGTTCATTCTATTTGTCAGACAGGATGAATGCCATGATGACTGATCATAACCAACAGTACCGGTTGTGAGGTTTTATCCATTATAAAACGTGGCAGCATTTTCACATGATCTCTCTTCATCAGCGACTTATTCCACGGTCCCCACGGTCTAATTCTACCCATCCACATCCTAAGAAAAAAAATTCCCTCATATTAAATGTCAAATAAAATTTGCATTTTTGAGGGGGTGGTCTACAATTGTTTAGTAGGACAAGAGATACTAAAGTAAATGTATATTTGTTTCTAATTTTTGTAAATAAGACTAACACTGTGGATTTGCCCTACCCATCGCAAAGCTGGGAAATATTAGAAAAGAGAGAGAGAGAGAGAGAGAGAGAGAGAGAGAATTGCAGCTCATGAAAATTTCTTCATAACCAAGATGCATGGCCTTCTGCATTTTGTCCTCCCACACTCAAAATAGGATTTCACAAAACCAGGAGTACTTCAGAGCAAGAGTGGATCACTGCATGAGGCTGAGCCAATCTCCCCTCCTGAAAGCAAGCCCAAATACCTCTACTTTCTTCTGCAGTCCCTCTCAAAAGTACATTGTATAACTTCCTGCTGCCATTTTGAGAGGTCCTGAAAAAGAAAATTAAGATATTTGGATGCTTGTGTGATTAAGAAGGATATATATTACTGCATTTTGGCTCCTTTCTGACTGGTTTGGGGGCAAATTCTTCCCTGAAACGCATGCCAAAGAAGATTTTAAAATTGTGATGGGGAAGGTTGGATGATATATTTGGGGTCTTCTGGGCTCCCCAAATGGGGTCCATGGGCTGTATGCAGGTCACATGGTGCAATTTCCCCAGCTCTGCTTTGGAGCAAGGCTGTGGAATCTTTCTTGTCAGGTGTTGATAACTTCACACAAAGCCCTCTGCAGATCATATGAGGTCAGGCCTGTGTTCCTGTTGAAGCCCACACAAGGTCATTGGAACCACACTGTTGAAGGCCTGCTAAATCCTCCCCCCCCCCATCAAGAAGATAAAAAATGGGAGAGATTTTTTCCTCCCCCCTCCTAAATACAAAAGGGTAAAATCTGCTGCAAAGATAAGACAGAGGGGGGTGACATGATTGCACTTTTAAAATATTTCAGGGGCTGTTACAAAGATGAGGGGGCACACTTGTTCTCTGCTGACTGAGAGGATAGGATCAAGTCTGATGGTCTGAAGTTAGGGGAGAGTAGATTTTGATTGAACAAAGAAAGAACTTCTTAATAGTAAGAGCAGTTCAGAAATGGAACCAATTCCCTTGAATGGTGGCAGAGTCTACTTTTCTGAACATTTTCCAAAAGAGGTTGTACAGCTACCCTCTGGGGATGCTTCTACTCTATTGAGTAGGGGTTGAATTCAATAGCCTATGCAGTTTCTTCCATCTCTGTAATTTTAAGATTCTTTGAAATTGGTAAGCTTGCTTTGAGTATTACTATATATACTCATGTATAAGTCTAGAAATTTTCATCAAAAAATTGACCTCAAAACCCAGGGCCCACTTATCCAGGGGGCAGTGTTTGCACTGTACTTTAACTCTTATTGAAAACAAAATCAACCCCTTCTCTGAGTAGAGTGACAAAAACTGAGAAGTCAATACCAGGAGCACCCCTCCACTTTCTCTGCCATAATGTTGCTTCTGACCTTTTTGAATGCCTGGTTGAGAATAGGGTGGTGGTCTTTGGCACCTTCCCTTAAAGGAACGCCAAGAATAACTGGGCTTTGGAGGATTGGAAGATAAATCATTAACGTGTATAAATTACTGTTGAGAATGGTAATGGAAGAAGAACAGTTTAAAGACTGTGTGATAAACTGGGCCCAGAATATAGGTTATAATATACAGATGGCACAATGGGATAGAATGTGGAAAAAGAGTTACCTTGAGCTATGATTTAAAGGATAATGTTTATAGAATGATGTATTGATGGTATTTTTCGCCTGAGATGTTTTTAAAGATGTATAAAGGTTCTTAAGCTGTATGTTGGAAATGCCATCAAAAAGAGGATTTTTAAAAATCATATATGGTGGACTTGTGCTGTTGTTGTGTGACTTCAGTTAGTTTCCAATTTATGACAATCCTAAAGCGAACCTATTACAAGGTTTTCTTGGCAAGTTTTTTTCAGAGGAAGTTTGCCATCGCATCATCTGAGGCTAAGAGAGTGTGACTTGCCCAAGATCACCCAGTGGGTTTTCATGGCTGAGAGGGGCCTGTTAATAACTGTAAAAATGAGTGGGAAAGAGTCATTGCTTACTTACAATGAGTCATTGCTTACTTTGTCTTTATTGTATACTAGCTAGTATTATTTTAGAGATGTTTCAATCATGTAATGTTGTTGTTTTAGACTGTACGCCACTTGGCAGGTTTTTATTCTTTTTTCTTATTTTATTTGACCCTTACTATGTAAAGTGTTGTGCAAACTTTACACTCGCTATAAAATAATAATAATAATAATAATAATAATAATAATAATAATAATAATAGATTTCAGGAGAAAATACTGTGGGAAATAGCAATTTTAGAATTTGAAGAATAGTAGAATGGAGTGATATGTAGAAGTGTACTCTATATATGCGCTTTTCTTAGAGGAAGTAGAATAATTTGATAACTATAGCCATCAGCTAGTGAGCAGGAAGTCATATGTATTTTCCTTTCCTTTTTTGTTATACTGTTATTTTGTGTAGTGTGTTAGTTTGTATAGTTTGTAGGTATAATTTTTCATAGATGTTGTTTTATATTATTTGAAGCTATGTGTTAATAAAAATATTTTTAAAAAGAGATTCTACTCTTTCCATGAACTGGGAGGAAACAGCACCTTAATGCTTGCAGCTTTTAATTATTTTAGTGATTAGTTTATTTTGCAATTGTCATATAATGGGCCTTTGAACCACTGAGTTTTGGTTCCAGGACTCCCCATGGATAATAAAATCCATGGATGCTCAAGTCCCGTTATATACACTGGGGTAGGAAAATGGGGTCCCTTATATAAAATAGCAAAATCAAGGTTTGCTTTTGTGAATTTATATATTTAAAAAATATTTTCATGCTGTTGGTACATGGATAATCCATAAATATAGAGGGCTGATTGTAGCTTATTTAGCAATAGCAATCACCATCAACAACATCCCCTCCCAAAAGAAAGCCCCAACCAGGTTGAGAGGCCATGAAAATCTTTGAAGAACGTCAGAAGTAATAGTGATTACATTATTTTTTATGCACTTCTGGTGAAGGCCAGAGCAAAAGTGAACTGCAAATATCCCAAGAGTAGCCAATAGCACAGGATGAACCTTGATGGAGCAAGCAAGTACTTGAAACCCTGTGAAGACAGAGCTACTTAAGGAAAGTTGGATACTGGGCTTGGCAGATTTATCAACATTCTACTCTTGGTCACCTTCTCTAAAAGGGACTTCACAAGTTGTTGTAGCATTGTTGTTTGTGTTACATGTGTCTCCTTGTAACATGTATTTTTGCCTTGAAACGGACATCCCTTAATATACCTCTTTTCCCACTTAACAGAGAAAATATTCACTACCTGGCCATACTTTTATTTCACTGTATTCCATGAAGCAGGCATTAGGGGACAGTTTGCCATTTTAATGAGCCTTCTTAGATCTGATATCCACTCCTATCCATGGCATATTCTCAGCTAGTGGCTTTTGTGGGGCTGAACTGACAAAGGAAATAGATAGCCTAATAATTCTTTCCACTCCCACAATTAAATTTGACTAAATTGATGGCTCATTTTATGAGTCTGTTGTGTATTTTAAATCTCTTAATTAATTTGTGCCAACCTCATCCGGCTATATACATCGGGAACTTCTAGCACAGCCACTGATTTTTTTGTGTGTGCTTATTTCAGGGGGAAAAATCTTTCTATATGACTTATAAGCCTTCTCTGGGGGTGTGCGGTTATCATAACTTAATCACACCCTTCGGGGATTAAAAACACTTATCTCTGGATCATGACTTGTAATACCCCAGGGGGGTGATTATCTCGGGAAACTCACAACTCTCTGTCATGGCTAATTGCTTAATTATTATAGCTGTGAGTTCATGTTGCTATACAGGAGCTCAGGTTATGCCGACACTTCTATGAAGACTCTGTATTTTGAGTACTTTTAAAAACGTGATAAAATCTGCTGTCAACTGATATGCCAGGCAGAATGGCTAAGCCTGGAAGGACATCTTTTGACTCCACTTCTGAATTTTATCTTGAATACTGTATATATTTTCTATTGGGATTAAAAAAAAAGAGCTGGAGTAAATCTTCAACTGCTTGCATTTATTTTATTGTTAGTGAGTGGACAGTGGGATAAATATAGCTTGCGCCTGTGTGCCTGTTAATAACCGGAGTGACTCACTAGATCCTTGAATAAAAGTATACCAAGTTTTTAGAACATTTCCAAAACAATATTGAAATGCCATTTTCCTTACAGTCTTTCCAAACCCAGAATTGGATTCAGAAACCTTTAAGTCCATGGCAAATCTTTCATTAATGCTGAACTGTATATGAATTGATTTAGTTTCATATTTTGCATCTGGCTGACTATACAGAAAATGAATAAATATGTGGTATGTAAGATGGGTCAGAACAGAAACGCTAGGGACAGTTGAATACTAAGTGTTAAGAGTATTACTGGAGAAAATGCTACTCACAGTACATGAATGTAATGATTGTTGTCACATCGCACCGGCTTTCTATATTTTCTCTACAACTAATAACCCTCTGCTTGGCATGTCAAAGAAAAGGTTGAAGATAACATGATCCTATGATGCTACAGGTAATCTCAAATCTGAATACACCACCTAATAAGGAAGGACACATTTCAGCACAGACTTCAAGAGAGAACTAGCACAAGTTACCTTCAAGGTACGTCAATTGGTTAGATAGCTGTCAAGATAATAGACTGAACAATGCTTTTGTGTAATAAATGGATTAATAAGCAATACAACTTTCCTTCCTTGTGGCTGCAAGATGTTTTGTTCTTGAAAAATGGATATCACTTCCATATTTATGTGCATTTTGAAATGCTAAATAATTTGAGTATATTTTTTAAAAAGAGTATATTTTTATTTACAAAACAAATATTTTAAATCAATACAGAGAGTTCATTGCACTTATTCACAGGGATATAGACATGTCTTCCAATTCTCCATTTCTTTGTGCTTCATATATAGGTTTCAATCATGGAAATATGGGTCTAAGGCATTGTTCTTATCTTGAATATTGTCCTCAAAGGGGCTTCAGTATGGGAAATGCCAGTTTCATTCATCCACCATTTTGGGGAAAACAATCTCTCTATAATTAAAGTTAGCCTTCCATTAATACAATAAACAATTATCCTCAATTGATTAAACATCTTGTATTTTCTTCTATTTTCTTCTACCAGACCTATTGTCCCATTTTCTCCCCACCTTTCTGCAATGTATCTCACTAATATTGACCGTTTTTTCTCATATTTGTTTCTAGTTTCATCTCTATATGTGTAATATTAGAATAGTGTTTGATGTTTAGAATAGCTTTGTATGTTTGTGTATGTATAGTAATTTTATACAATAAAAATAATTACATTTAGCCTGTTGGAAGTCTAGTCCTTAGAGAAGTTTCAGCTATATTGTAGGGCAGGAAATCTAGGGAAGAAGGTGTGAATAACTATTTAAAGAAAGAGTCCTAGTAGAAGAGACAGGGAATCAGTAACAAATTTAAAATGGGGGGCTGCGCCCCACATTAGTCCTACTTAGAGTAGGACTAATTGAATTGAATTAGATTTATCTTAAGACTAGCATAAGGTAGGACTAACATTGAATTTAGTACTGAATGTTTCCTAGGAGTATGAAGTTTATACAAGTCATCCAGCTAAGTGAGAAGTGAGGTTGCAAATCAGTCAGGATTTTGGAGTATTCACAAGGTAGGAAAGATGGAGAAATTCTACTACTTCTTAGTCACCTTTAGTTTTCTAAATGAGAAAGGCATTTATGCTTAGAAACCATTTAACCAGGTTTTGATCATACAGAAGCAAACACCATTTCTGACAGCTTTGTCTCTCAGGGGAAGAAGCCATTCTGTGCAACATGATTCTAAAAAGGACTACTTCATAAACAGAGTGCGTAATTTAAAGATTTCCTACTTTTTGACAGTTGTAGCAATTGCATTCATATTTTTCTCAATCAAGTAAGTACTTAGATGTAATGGAAGTATCCGTCAGTTTTCCTTTCTCCCACATCCAGCAGTTTCCAACAAGTTTATAAAGAAATGTGTAAATAGTCAGTACCTTCTTACGAAGAAAAAAGTCAAATAAAATTATCCCTCATTTGCGCTGGACAAATTCTGCCAGTGTGGCTTATATCCAATATGGAGATTATCATGTTATATCTTCTTGTAATGTAGTTTTTAAAGATGACCCTAAATCAACACCACACACAAAGGAAGACAGAGAAAGTTCACAACAGTGGCCAGTACATCAGCTGCTTAGTTAAATATGCTTACACTTCTGCATTAATGATTTCTACTTAGCCATGACTGTAACTCCCTCTCAGAATACTTGTCCGGTCATTGGCTGCATGAGGAGAAGGAGGTCCATTTTGAAGGCAGTTGGAGCAAAGGTGAGTAATGTTTGTGCCAGGACCAGAGTCCAGACACTGTATTATGGGTTTTAAATTTTTTATGCAGATATCACAATCATAAACCATGTACTTATACCATGTGTACACATCAACGAGGAGATTGGGATATGTGACCAAATAATTCTGTACATGGAGGTGGTAACCAATGTAGGCCAGTAAACTGCAGTGCAGGGCATCCCAAATTAGCCACTCAATTTACTATATCGGAAACCGAGGCTTGGGGTACTTTTATTTACAGTCAGCCCTTGACTTCTGCTGGTTTAACATTGTGGCTTTGATTATTTGCAAGTTAAGTCCACAGGGCTCTGCACTCCTCCTCCTCCTCCCCCCTCTCAGGCTTTTTCCCTGGGGCAAAAAAGCCCAGGAGGGAGTGAGCAGCCAGGAATAGTGCATATGCACTTCTCTTCTCCCCCTTCTCCATCCTTTAAATGGCTTTTGTGAGCCAGTTAATGCATGGGAGGAAGGCAGGAGAGGTGCGCACATATGGAAGGAAAGGAGTGTGCATACACACCGCTTCCGCCTCCCCCCACTTATCTGCTTGATCCCAAAGACTTGCTCCCCTAGCCCCTGGAAAAGTGGAGGTTCTACTTTATTTATTTAGAGGATTTATATCCCACCTTTCTCCAAAATGGGATTCAAGATGACTTACAAATTTTTTAAATTCTGAATTAAAAGGCTGATTACAAAAGTTATAAAATAATTAAATATTACTAATATTAAAACTATGCTTTAAAAAAATTAGTTAACACAAATAAAACCATTAAAACATCACATCACACTGTACAAGTAAAATTCATCCACCAAAAGCCTGGCTAAATGAAAATGTCTTCAGCTGCCAGCGAAAAGAGAGCAGGGAGGGAGATGATCTGATGTCCCATGAAAGGAAGTTCCACAGTCTGGGAGCAGCCATGGAGAAGGCTCTCTTCTGAGGCCTCAACAGCCACGCCTGTGAAGGTGGTGGGGTATGGTCACCTGTATCCACCCCAACTGCATATGCCCTCAAAGTTCCCTTTATCCACCTCAAGAGGTGATCTCCCCTTGTGCCTGATTAAAGTCATGCCCAATGTTCCTTCTTCCATTCCATATCAGGCACAGGAAGAGGCCAGCTTACCTTGGCACCCCCTCTCCAATCCCATGTACCTTGAAAATAGTGCAGCAGCTGATGGGTGATGGAATCCAAGTAAATATTGCACTCACTTGGATATGCTAAGGAGATTATTGCATGGTATTTTCACCCAATCTGGGCACGGGCTGAGAACGTGCTTGGTGTTATTGTACAGGAAAATGCTCGCCCTTCAAAATCAGCTGGTTGAGCATGGCTGGACATGTGGTGGTCACTCTGTGCCATCAGCAGCCTTTTTTGTGTGTGATAACACCCACTCATGCCTGTTCAAGCCCATGACCAGATCGGGCAAAAAAATGCCGTGTAATAATCTCTTAAGAGTCTTATCTCACTACACTCTTACAATGCTGCTATTCTACTTATAGTACTTGGGCTTCCTCCTGTTGCATTCTGGGGTTTGTAGTCAGTGAGACCTCTCTGGCTGAATATTCTAAATGCCCCTCCCTAAATTGAGAATCCCAGAATGCAATAAGAGGCAGACAGGGCAGTTAAAGTGGAACAGCAATGCTACAAGTGTGTAGTGCAATAATCTAGTAAATTTGTGCAAACAGACATAGGCTAAATTCGTGCAAATTTCTAGGTGGCAGACTGGAGCATCACCTATCCATGTGGGACTACAGATTATATCCTGGTTAACATGGCGGCATGTAGCATTGATTGCAGCATCACTATGAGCCCCCTGACAAACACATCTTAGAAGCAACTTTGTCCACAGGATGAGTGTGGCAGGGAGTAGGTAGCATATGTCATTCGTCAGTCTTAGCACAACTGAAATTAATCTGCAGACCCCATTGAACTAAACTGGTTGTAAGATAATAAATAACAACCAGAGCCATCTCAAAAGGAAGTTTGGAGGAGTTCATTAATTTGCATGATGGTGAAAAATGCCAGCATAAAAGCAGCCCAGAAGAACATTATCACATCCAAAGGCATGGAGGGGACTGTATAAGGAGCAGGAGGACCACCTCACATATAGGTAAGTGTCTATCAGGAGAGATGGATGCCTCCCTAGCCCAGCTCTCCAACACCCAGTGTATCTGGAAGTTGGCGATGGGGTCCCTGAAGCCAGCCACTTTGGAATAAAAGGAAAGGGTTTTCAAGTGACCTCTGATGGTGTGTGAGGACAATCCTGATTCCTTCAAATAAACTGGGAATTGTAGCACTTCATCCAGATTCAGCCAGCTCACCCAAGGTTGTAAGAAAGGTTACTGAAGACCCATGAACTTCCCTGGTATGCCTTGAGGGTTGACAGGCCTGGGGATAGGTGGATGGAATATCCACCCTCTCTTCTACCTGCCAAGGTTCCAAAGGTGTGCAGGTACCTTCGTGATTTGCAGAGATGCCAGCAGGACCAAGTCCCGATCCCTGATGAACTGAAAAGAGGAGAGGAAATGTGCCAGGGAATTCTGTACTCCTGGCCCATAGCATGTATTAAAAATATGCTGTGTTGTAAACATTGCAGGATAAATGATCTTACTAACTTCTTGACTAGTGAGGATTTGCAGCTCTCTGTGTTACCTATCCTAATAACAATAGCATTGGCACACCAAAACAGGACAGACCTATAGACAAATTCACCTGCCCAAATATAGACAGACACCACTACAGGAAAGAATTCAAGAAACAAATCTCTCTCTAGTGAGTCTATTACTTACCTGGTCATCCATCATGGCTCAGCACACATTGCTCCTTCCAGTAAAGGCCAATATGCAGTGGTCAGTATAGTATGACAAATCTTGTGAGACTTGGTTGTGTGATCTAGCATGATATTAATGTCAGATAGTGCATGAAATCTCACAATGGAATTGCCATTGTGAGGCTTTGCTACTCTGTCAGCAACTGGCCTTGCTGCACCAGCTCAGCACAACAAAGACCCCTCCAGTTGGTTTAGATAGATCTGCCATGAGGTTTGGGGCTGGGTTGGGACAGGAGAGATTGCTTAGTTAAATATACTTAGCAGCTGGCATAGAGTATGGGTTGATATTTTTAAGGACAGGGCATTCAGTGTCCTCTGCTCAGATAGGTAAATCTTTCCATTCTGCTTTTTCTAACATTTTTTTAAAGTATCACACAAGAAATGTGTCAACTGTGAAAAAGTTGTTCTCAAAAAGGGAAGCTAAGAAAATTCTCAGCCATTCCCACTTAGAAATATTTTCACTACCAAGCATTTCCATGGAGGTCCTTAAAGCTCATTGAGGCAATGTCCAACACTGAGCCAAAACACATTGGCAAAAAAGAGCTGCTTCTGGCCATTTCAGGGGCATGGCATGCAGACAATGCCATGGTCTGCTAGAAGCCACTATGGAGCCACTGGGAAAAAAAATGCTTCTTTTCTGTGGCCCATTCTAAGCGTGTGCTGTGCAGTTGCTGTGGTCCCTGGGCGATCACCAGGTTATTGTGGGTGGAGCATCCTCTGGCCACTCTATCATGCCCATCTGCTTGACCCCAAAGTAAGCAAAATTGAAACATGATTTAAAGACTGTCAGTGTTCTAATTTCTTCTTCTTTCTCTTCAAATGCAGTTAAAATCAAGTAAAATGGGGGAAAGGCAATGTTATTTCAAACATAAAGAAGTGCACCTCAGTTGATCCATTGAAAGTGGTTCAATTTAATTCTTTTATCTCTCTCTTTATCTCTCTCTTTCTCTCTCTCTCTCTCTCTCTCTGTGTGAGTGTGCAGGCACATGTGCATTTTAAATATAAAATACAGCTTGGTTAGTGCATTGGGACTGCAGTACAAAGATGTGGACTGCATAAACACAGAGTTTTAAGGGGTGTTGTTGGATTGTCTTTCTGCCAAGGTACTATATTAATGATCAAAGTTGACATTGACAGCTATGGGAAAGAGATAAAGTATTTAGACATCTTACAGAAAAGAGATGAGAGGAAGACTACCCCTCCTTTGCCTTGCCCACCATTTTCTGCTCAGGGCATTTCTAATCTTTTCCCCTGTTGTTGTACTGGATAGTGAAATGAATTCTAAATCCAAACCAGAATATTCCCCTTCCTTCTCCCTTCCCTCCTCAAAAGTGAAATGGTTTCATTCAGTCTAGGTGTTTTCATGCACTGTCAGCTGACATGAAAACCTGCCCAGGCTCTAATCTGTGATCAGGTGTAGCTCTCAGGGGTTCCACTGCATTAGGATATTTGCTGTATTTGAAGGTGGGAAAATT